>NC_079452.1:49583662-49653662 GCF_903798145.1 Danio aesculapii | reverse complement strand
CATTTACCTATCCATCCAACCATCCATCCATTCATCCACTTCTCTCATGCCTCCATATATACATCTCATCATCTATTTGTCTATACATTTATGTCCATCCATCCTTTAATGCTTTAATACATCCATCTATCCCTCATTCATTTATCTTCCTATCTATCCATCCATCCATCCATTTTATTTTCTCATCCATCCATCTATTGATAAGGCCTTCCATCAATCTATTAGTTCATCCGTCCGTCCGTCCGTCCGTCCGTCCGTCCGTCCGTCCGTCCGTCCGTCCGTCCGTCCGTCCATCTATCTTTCTATCTATCTATCTATCTATCTATCTATCTATCTATCTATCTATCTATCTATCTATCTATCTATCTATCTATCTATCTATCTATCTTTTCATCCATCTATCCATTTACCTATCTATCCATCCATCCATCCATCCATCCATCCATCCATCCATTCATCCACTTCTCTCATGCCTCCATATATACATCTCATCATCTACTTGTCTATACATTTATGTCCATCCATCCTTTAATGCTTTAATACATCCATCTATCCCCTCGTTCATTTATCTTCCTATCTATCATCCATCCATCCATCCATCCATCCATCAATCCATCCATTTTATTTTCTCATCCATCCATCTACTCATAAGGCCTTCCATCTATCTATTAGTCTATCCATCACCTATCCATCCATCCATCCATCCATCCATCCATCCATCCATCCATCCATATATTTACATATGTATCATGTCTATTTATCTTTCTTTTGTGTATTTTTTTCATACATTTGTGTATAAATTCATCCACACACCCATCCATCATCCTATCTTGCAGGCAGAATGATGTTCTGTGGAGGGAAGTGGTGTCACTGAGGCAGAATCACACACAGCAGCAGAAGGTCATGAACAAGGTATGAAACAAGGCTCATGACCACACTGAGAAACAGTAGGTCGAGCGGTTTGTTATTGGGGATGATGTTGACGTGCTGATTTTGTGACTGAGTAACGCTGAATCACGCTCTGTTTCTCTGATCTATTAATAGCTGATTCAGTTCCTGTTCAGCCAGATGCAATCCAACTCTCCAAGCACTGTGGGAATGAAGAGAAAGCTGTGAGTGTTTCCATTCATCGAAAACACAAACTTCAACACAAACACTCATCCGAAGCACTTGATTTTGACACGCTAACACACAAACAAAAAGAGCAAACAGAAAATAGCAATCAACAGCCAATGCTCCGACACAAACACAGTAGAGGGAACGGCCAACTCAGCTGGAAACAGTCAGCTGACACAATTCACTGCCCTCGCTGAGATGAATGGACCTGAATGCTGAGTCAGACCTCCTGAGCTCTTGCTCTCACACACGTACCCACAAACACACACACACCTGAACCATAGCACATGACCCTCTTTCCTCTATTAAAAGGTGCACTGTCAGCTAGTGTGACACATGAGAACAAACTGGGAACAAGGGACAGTACTCAGCTTATAAGTGACTTACTAATTACTGACTTACAACATTGCTCCAATATTTCTGATACAGTCTTTCCACTAGAGGGCGACAGAATTTTAGCTCACAAATATTATCATATTGACAATAATGTGGCTTTTTTCCCTTCTATGCTGCTTGTTTCCTTCTCCTCAGTCCTCTGATGCTGGATGATGGCTGCTCCACCCCTCCTGCCTCCAAATTCAGCCATAGCCACTCCATGGAGTCTTTACAAGAATCGTTCTACATCCAGTCGGTGAGAAAGATTAAAGATTAAAGATCTGACACAGTAGATTTGACTCACTGTATCATGACTCTGAGAGCTGCTGTTTTGATGGTTTTCTCAATCAATAAAATATGACAAGCGCAGAATCTCTTTGATGTTTAACCAGCCATCCACAGAAAGTGCATCCTGCTCTACTAGCAGCGTGATGACAGGAGGGCCCATCATCTCAGATGTCACTGAAATCTCACAGTCCAGCTCCATGGCTTTACAAATGCAGGCAGAGGAATCAAGGTGAGTGGACTGAACTTCAGGGGTGAAGAGATTGTCTATTTACGTAACACAATTGTCAAGTAAACTGGGCAACAATTTGCCTATTCATTTAGCCAACTGTCTTTTCATGAGCTGAAAGCCCAAACTTTTGAAAACTGATTTCAAAGTGTACATTTTTTGAAGCAGTACTATAGTTTTATGGAAACCGCGACTTTATTTGCATATTAAAAGGAACACTTCATTTATTTTTTGGTCACCTAGATTTGAAAAGTTTAGTTTTACCATTTGTTAATAAATTCAGTCAATCTGCTGGTGGGGCGAGATCACTTTTAGCTTAGCTTAGCATAAATCATTGACTCGGATTAGACCATTAGCATTGCTCAAAAATATAAAAAAAAAAGATATACAGTGGTCCCTCACTAATCGCGGGAATTACATTCTAAAAATAGCCCACAATAGGTTAAATCCGCAAAGTAGGCCACTTTATTTTTTACAATTATTAAATTAATATTAAATATTAATTAATATATTAATTAATAATATTAACATTAAATAAGAAAATATAATGCAATTTACTAAAATAAAAATTGTGTTCATCTTGTTGTAATTAAAATATGACATTATTGTAGAGAAGAATGCACTTCTAATAATAATAATAATAATAATAATAATAATAATAATAATAATAATAATAATAATAATAATAATAATAATAATAGTAACAATAATTGCACCATTAACATTACATTTTAAGAAATACACAATATGGGAATCATTTTTAATTCATAGCAAACTTTTGCAGGGCAATTTTTATGAAAAATCCAGAAAAATTCAAATGAATCCATATATTTTGGGTGTGGAAAATTCATAGTATAACTGTTTACCTTTACTTTCGATTAAAATGTGATCTGTTTGTTAAGGGAAAAGTGTCTGATGCTGATTAAGGAGGAGCCGGTGAGTCCTGGGGTCCAGGGACGAGCAGAGGGTGTTCCACTCGGGTCCTGTGAGGTGTGTGCTGAACCCCCTGTCCTCCCTGTTGCCATGGTGCAGTCCGTCCTGGAGGGCCGAGGATCTAATTTGGGAGAGAGAAGGGCCAAAAGGCCCATGCTGGAGAGGTATGAAATGCACAGTTAAAGTCAGAATTATAAGCCCCTCTTTGAATTTGTTTTTCATTTTTAAATATTTCCCAAATTATGTTGAACAGAGCCAGGGAATTTTCACAGTATGTCTGATAATATTTTTTCTTCTGGAGAAAGTCTTATTTGCTTTATTTCGGCTGGAATAAAAGCAGTTTTTAAATTTTCTAAAAGCCATTTTAAGGACAAAATTATTAGCCCCTTTAAGCTATACATTTTTTTCGCTAGTCTACAGAACAAACTATTGTTATACAATAACTTGCCTAATTACCTTAACCAGCCTAGTTAATCTAATTAACCTAGTTAAGCCATTAAATGTCATGTTAAGCTGTATAGAAGTGTCTTGAAAAATATCAAGTAAAATATTATTTACTGTCATCATGACAAAGATAAAATAAACGAATTTTGTTTTTCGAAATGAGTTATTAAAACTATTATGTTTAGAAATGTGTTGAAAAAAATCTTCTCTCCATTAAACAGAAACTGGGGAAAAAATAAACAGGGGGGCTAGTAATTCTGACTTCAACTGTATATAATAGAATTTATTTCAAAGTTGCAAATATTTACTACTTACGTAAAGCACCTCTTAGATTTCAGAAAATGTAAAAATCTATTTTCTGCATATGTTAAAGACCAGAGATTCCTGATGGTGTGGAGAATGTTGACATGAGTCTGGAGGATTTACAGCTGCTTCTGAGGAGTCACCAGCAGAGCATGGAAAATAATGCTGCAGCAATGGATGTAAGGATGAATCTATTCACTGTATTACACACACTCAGATTAGTTTTGTAAAACAGATCAAATGCATTTCTTATTATTTAGGTCATTGCACACAGTTCTCCTGCCTGACTTTTAACTTATAAGAAATATAAGCATATAAGAAAATGTCACTTCTCACTACCAAATTACTTCATACAGATCTTAGTTATTTTTCATAAAAAGAAGTATACTGAAATCGATCCCAGTATAGTGTTTTTATATGTAAAATTTTTGTGGAAGTCTAAATGTGGAATTTACTGCAGTAAATACTAAATAAATTGTGTTTTGAAAAATATACTGAGAAATGGGCCTAAAATTTGGATCTGGTAAACAACAACAACAACAACAAATAAAATGCATGACCTCTTAAGTGTCACCATCGCCCCTATTGAGATGTGTATAATTATTCAGAACAATAAAGTAGAACAGTCTTGATAAACTGCCTATCATTTGGAAACTTATTTGGTTATTTTCAATAGAAATTAAAGAGAAAGTACAGAGAACTTTAAAATGTTCTAAAGTTGTTTTAGCTGTAAAGAAAAATTAAATTTTCTCTATTTTTGATGTAACACATCCAGTGTTCTTGCCGCTGTTATTCTATACTTATTTGACGTTGAAATACTGTCAGACTGCCCACGCAATTTCTGAATGTTATATTAATTTCATAAATATTGTGAAAAATCACTCAAGCCAATCATATCATGGGGAAGCCTGTACAGATATATAGTTTCTAGTGAATCTTGATGACATCTAGTGGAAAGCTTTGAAAATTGCACTGAAAGCTCATAAAAAAAAGTCAACAAATTTCCTAAACGAGTTTCTAAATTCCATAATATTTGGCAATATATATATACTTCACAAAATCTTTTAATTCTAATTTTCTTTCTGATTTAATTCAGAAAAGTCATTTTTGGGTCTATGTTCTAAAAGTATAAATACATGCCTGTAGTTACTAACCGATGACTTTATATTTGCAGCCCTTTACATTTAGTCTGCCTTTGAATGAGTGGAATTTTGCAGAAATGGACCCGAACCTGAAATCGGTGAGTTACAGCTGTGAATACGTAAATGCATTATGGCCAGTGGTGTAGTCCTAAAAAAAAGGTGGTGTACTATTACACTCGACCCAAATTTTAAATAAAAGTAGGCAAAGAAACAACAAAAGTCAGTGTTTTTTTTATTCATTAGCTATATATTATATATATAAGCTAGCCTTGGCAATTGGCTGTATGTATACAGTATGTAGCTTATATAATCATTTTTATACTGAAAAGAGTCAATCAAGATAGTTACAACAATTTAGTTAATTTTATTTAAGTTAACTCAATAGGGCCTGTGCATACAAAAAGACAGCTTTTTAACTCACTTTCTTTACTTATTACTTTACATTTAATAAGTTCCTTTAAACATCAATGAGCCATTATTTTTAATTGTCACATTCGTGCATGCTTGTTTTAAACCAAACTATTAGGACTCTGTCTTCTGTTGTCACTATTAGATACTAGTAGTTACCCTTTTAAATTGCATATTGTTACGCGATTTAAGAGTAGTCTTTGCCTCATAAAAAAAACATAAGCATACTGGAGTATACGTGCGTATAGCAAGGACTACACCACTGATTATGGCTCATTAAGAATAACATTAAAATTTCTCTTAACTGATTATTGAACGATCAAGTTCCCATTCCTGAAATCTTTATTTATGCGTGTGCAGGAACTGGCTAATGCCCTCATCCCTGCTGCTGTGTCCCAATACATGTTTCAGGGTCAGGAGGGAGAGCCGTACCCCACCGCTGGCTATGAGGAGCAGTAAAGCCCTGATAAGACAGCCAGCAGAGATCCCTCCTGAGAGACGAGCAGGTGAATATTAAAACTACATGAAGAGCTGTATGATGTATGGCAAGTCCATATAACATTTAATATATATACTTAATACTAGTATCTGTTTCATGTCACTACACTTTTAATGATTGTTGTAAACTACACAGTATTTAACTGTAATATAAACTGTATTTTACTGTAGTACAGTTATGCAGTATGTTACTATACTTTTTACATTGTGAAAATGTCTGTATTTTACAGTAAAGATATTCAATACTGTAAATACATATACAGCAAGATAAATGTTTTTTATCTTTTGCTGTAATTAATTTACAGTAAGTTATTAGTGAACTGTTGTCAGTAAATTACTGTAGATTCTAGATACAGTGTAGTATTTATCTTTCCCATTTAAAAGAAATTGTTTTCAGTAAAAAAAAATATTTCTGCAAAATTGTTGCAAACAATTAATATGGGTTGAATTTAAACAAATTAAATAAAGTCATGTTAAAATTTGACATGAGCTGAATTTAAACAAACAACTTGAACATTACAATTTTTTGCTTGTTTAAATTCAGCCCAAATAAATTGTTTGCAACCACTTAAAAATCATCTTTGAATAATTTTTTTCAGTGTTCTAGTGCTACTAGCTACTAGTGCTTAGATGCTAATTATTTAGGTAGAAGGTATTTAGTCATTCAATAGATACTAGTTCTTATTTATTAGATAATAATATTCATTGGTCAGATAATACTACCTATTAAATAGAAAACCCTTATTCATTAGTTACTAGCACTGGATTTACAGTACTACAGTTTTTAAGATACATGGTTGTAAACAATTTACATGGGCTGGATTTAAACAAGAAAAAAAAAAGTTTTAATGTTCAAGTTGTTTGTTTAAATTCAGCCCATGTAAATTTTTGTAACCACATAACTTAAGAAAATTTAGTAAATCCAATGAATATTTTTTTCATTGTATACATTAGGTACTAGCCCTTATTATTTATTACTAGTACCTATTCATTAAATACTGTATATGTACATATTCCTAGGGACTAGCAACTATTCTATTGTTATAAGTAACACATTTAAAAAAATTAGAGTACTTCTACTTATAACCAATAAAAAAAAAAAAAAAAAAAAAAAAAAAATATATATATATATATATATATATATATATATATATATATATATATATATATATATATATATATATATATATATATATCATTAATATATACTTGTACATATTCTTAAGGTACTCATATAATAACTAGTCAGAATGGCCACAGTTCAATTAAAGTTTTTCAAGATAATATTTTTTTATTTTACTAGTAATATTTTTACTAGTTTCTAATAAATATGTAGAATCTGTTGAATAAATACGTGTAGCTTATAAATGCACAAATAACAAATAAGTTATATAATCTTATTTCAAGTACCAATATCAAATGAATAAGAACTACTGTAAAAATATTCGTTAATTAACAGTTTCCGTATTTTGTTGTTCATAAGTTTTTTACTGTTTATTTTTGCTTATGAACTGCTTAATGGGACTTTGATGTGTGCACTGTCAAATTTTGATGTTGAAAATTCAACTGTACAGTTTAAAAATGTGACATTTAGTAGTTTGAAACAATATATTGTATCAGAATTAATACAGAGAGAACAAGTACAGGCAGTTTATTACCAGTTTTTTTTTTTTTACCATAATTTACAACAACAAACCAGGCAATTCAAACTATTATAAAATGTCAAACAAATTCTCTTTATCAACTTTTAAAAATCAAAAGTTGTTGGAGGAAAGATCAAGGTTCCATAAAGCAGTTCAAAAGCTTTAAAAATGAGAAAAAAACAACAACAAAAAACATGGATCACAAAATACAGAATCTGTTAAATTACAAATATTATTTTACAGTTAGTACTATCTTATGCATACAAAAGAACCTAGTATATTTTAAATACTCGTGTGTAAAGAATAAGCATTAAAATGTACAGATTAAGTACTGGTACACTGAAAAAATGGTTTTTCATTGTCATTGTCATTGCAAATTTTTGCATACAATTTATATAAGCGGAATTTAAACAAACAAATTAAGTTGAACATTACTAAATTTAATTTGTTTAAATTCAGCTCATAAAATATTGTTTACAACCACTTACCTTGAGTAAATACAATGAATCTTTTGTTTCTTTTGTGTTTATTTTAGATTAAATGTTAAATCAGCTTGCCATTTATGATGTTACATAATGTATCTACTTCACACTCATCTAATGTTTCTTTCAGAAGGATCGACTTGAAAACATGGCACTTAGATTGCACAATATCCCAAATCAAGAAGACTCCAATTTACCTGACACTTGCAGATGTGATATATCAAGTAAACTAAGTGACCGGCCCTTCATGAAGACTCACAAGATGAAGCGTGCATTTTTACAAAAACAACTGAAGCACATCAATACATTGAAGACGGAATATTTACAAAAACCCTTTCTCAAGGAATTCAGGCTACATCAAGATCATTCTGAAGATATTTCTCCTACAATAAAATGCATCCCATGGACACATCTGTTGCCAAAGAAAAGGCAATACTGAGTATTTCCCTCCTTGATGACTACAATGCATGTGAACTGTATGCGATATGACGTAATTGATCGTGGCACAAGTTTGAATGCACTTTAGTCTGTGTGTTGGAGTTCCTGCTTTGTGGAGCTGTGATTTCATTTTCCCTAAAATTGACATTATAATGAAGCACACCCTTGTATTTAAATTTATATATATCTATATCTATATTTGAAGACATATAAAAAGTACAGGTTTAATCATATTATGTATGTATTCACGTGAGAGGTCTAGGGGTTCAAAATCAGACCTCGCAGAGCGAAACCTGAAACCATGCACTGCTTTTTGCACAATTTATTGTCTTTTCTTAATAACTTCTGCAGTATATCAAGACATCAAGTATCTTTGTTTCAATTCATCCATTAGGTGATTGACTAGCCCTACAGAATTTACAGTTGTCTTTGGTACACTCATGATATATTGTGTAATGTTTGCCCTCATTTCATACAAATGTATTGGTTGTATTGGGGGGTAAGTGTAGCAGAGGCTAGCTAGTGAAGTGCTGTGCAGGTAAACCTCACTCCTCTGACCCTAAAATGTGCTCTTGTGACAGATGCTAGAGGCTATGGTCTTTAGCCTCCCTGTTAGAGCAACCGACTCCTATACAAAGAATCGCCTGTTCAATCACAGCTCAGAGCGGGTTGGGTTATGTAGGACCGGCAGGTTGCATTGGTGCCGTGACCCGGATGGGAATGAGGTTTAGGGGGGTAAGTGTAGCAGAGGCTAGCTAGTGAAGTGCTGTGCAGGTAAACTTCACTCCTCTTACCCCAAACACTAGTGACAGATGCTAGAGGCCATGGTCTTTACCCTCCTTGTTAGAGCAACCGACTCCCATACAAAGAATAGCTGGTTCAATCCCAGCTCAAAGCGGGTTATATAAGCGTAGGACCGACGATATTTTAAGTATAATTTATAACACTGTATTCTAATTTGACATTTTTTAACCCATCAACAAAATTACAGACTATGAAAAACAATTAATTTCGAATTTAGGTTCAAATTTCCATATATTTCCATATATGTAATGAAGGCAAATGAACGCACAATACACTAATATTTCAGACGCCATAATGCACTTTGTTATTACATCGCAGCCATGTAGTGATGCAAAATACCCTAGATCTCTTACAAATGTGTTGAATTTTAAGTGCAATACTGTTGAATTGATTTATATGACTTCCATATAAAAATGTTTGCATTGATTTGTATGATTTCTAAAGGATGCCACATCTAATGATGGGAACTATGACAGAATTAAACAACTTGCACTAAGGGTGATAACTGTAATAGAAATAGCTTTTATTCAGTGTTAGTTTATACTCTTATTTTTTCACTATTCCCTAAAGAGCAATGATTAAATGGATTGTTTTGAGAAGGGTGCTTTTTCACATAGGTTGCAAGTCTTTCATTGTAT
This sequence comes from Danio aesculapii, assembly GCF_903798145.1. Taxonomy (NCBI): domain Eukaryota; kingdom Metazoa; phylum Chordata; class Actinopteri; order Cypriniformes; family Danionidae; genus Danio; species Danio aesculapii. The sequence goes on along the minus strand of NC_079452.1, from coordinate 49,643,924 downwards.
GCTTTTTTATATAATGTGATTAATTGCACTGGAAATAAATGAATGTAGATTAACACAGCAAGACACAAAAGCATGAAAAAAAACAAGAAAGGAAACCGATGTTGCATATTAATTCTGGATGTAGTCTGTTCCCGATTCCCATCAGCATATTGTTAAAAATATGTACAAACAAAAGTTGTGAAATAATAAACGGTTATTAAAAGCATGCGGCAAATGTCATTTTATGTCTTGGAATATTAAAAAAAGGTTGGAATAATGAAGAAAATATTGCGGAAATTTAAGCACTTTTCATATAAAAGAAGCAACAGAGAGATTATTATCTGTTTCTGATTTCATTCAAGTTTTCAATTACCTCACACCACTGTGATATATTTGTGTTGTAAAATGTTGCACACAAGAAGCAGAGGTTGACCACAACTAAATCACTGGTCATTGTATACAGTCTACAACTGTACAGTATGTAGCCACTGAAAAATCGCAAATATTTCTTAGGAAATAGGACCAGAATTAGGAAAATCGTTAATTCACAGCTATAGGGTGTTATGACTAAAAGGGGAGAAATATAAGATTTAGAAATGGAAACGGACAAAGCAATAAAGTGTTAAGTGGAGAGTATTCAATTAAATTCATCTTTATTACTATAGAGCTTTTACAATATAGATTGTGTCAAAGCAGCTTAACATAGAAGTTCTAGTAAATTGAAACTGTGTCAGTCCAGTTTTTAGAGTTAAAGTTCAGTTTAGTTCAGTTCAGTGTGGTTTAATTTCACTGCTGGAAGTCCAAACACTAAAGAGAAAAGACATTGATGTGCAGCTCCACAAATCCCAAACCAAGCAAGCCAGTGGTAAGGAATAAAACTGCCCCATATGACTCAGGCTCAGTTGGGCACAACCATTTCTCCTCTGGCCAAACTTCTTGTGCAGAGCTGCAGTCTAGGTGCCGGTGGCTGGGAGAACAGAAGAAGTGCAGAAACTGCAGATGTGTGTAGGTCACCAGCGGGTGTTCAGGCTGGCCCTAAAGAGTAGTAATCAGGCATGTGAAGGACACCAGATAAACATTTGGGGCACACATGTACAGAAATTATCGATTAATGTAAGAAAGAAACCTGATAAAAGGAGATGTATCAGACAAGGACCGGGTGCAGTCTCCATTTGTCCTCAGGGAAAAGACGCATACAAGCTCCTAAATCATACTGAAAAGAATTAAGTTAGGAGGAAAGCATGCAAGAATTTTACAAACTGAATTAATGTGGGGTTAAATATATACACTATAAGCAGTATTAAAATATTATATTACACTTTAAATGTTTTTTTATTACATCTGATTATATACAGCTTAAAGCACAGGTGTCAAACTCAGTTCCTGGAGGACCACAGCTCTGCATGGTTTAGCGTTAATCCTAATTAAACAAACCTAATCAAACTAATTGAGTCCTTCAGGCTTCAGGTAAGTGTATTGAAGCAAGGTTGGAACTAAATTGTGCAGGGCTGCGGCCCTCCAGGAACTGAGTTTGACATTCCTGGCTAAAAGAATGACAATAATTGATCACGTTTAGCAAAATATGCAAGTGATTCAGTGCATTGGTTACTTGTTGTGCCTCCAACCCAGGTAGCAAAGAATTCGGACCCAGATTTGGCATAAATATGGCACAGCAGGCATTCATCCGGCATTGGCATACAGCATGTGGGCCAAACATAGCCCTGGTTTGGCAGAGGTGGCATCGTCTTCAAGGCGACACACAATACTTCAGCCAGATGTTAATAATTGATATGAGCCATGAAAGTTTGGCCTATCTTGACCCACATTTAAAATACATTTTTATTATGTATAAATGTCTGGAAGCCAGACTTGGTCCAGTCATATACCGTAATTCACTGCAGCTTTTGGGCCAAGCAAAAGCTGATTGTGTGGGCCAGAGATATTTTGCTATGTGGTAATATGACCGACTGATAATGTGTTTTAAAAACACCAAGAGTCCATATAAAATATTTTATTAAAAATAAATTGGTAACTATTTATATTTAACAGAAAACTAGGCTACTTATACACAAAGTAATCTTGCAAACATCAAATGGTTAAATTCCCTATATAACTATTAGAATTATTAGAATTACAGGCTATATAAGTGGTTTAATGGTTGTTGTTTTTTTCTTTCAGATTTTTCCGATTAATACATGGTTTATTAAACTACTTTGGACATTTCTGTGGTTTCGGTTGTTTGTGATTGGATATATCAGGCTAACAAACACCAAAACACGCCTTGTAGCAGTCAGAAGAGTGTAATAAACCGCAACAAATCCTCATTTTGAAGGGAGAGGTGTAGAAACGTGACTGGATTGTTCAAACCTATTACTTATAATGTGGAAAACCACTCTTGCTCAAAGATCAGATGAGAAAAATCAGAAGTGCCGAAGCGCTCGGTTGTAACACAGGAAGTAACCCAATGTCCCGGATGTGCTTTCACAGCAGAGCGCCGTATTCCAGTTTTCATCGAGCGCCAAGGCTGTGCAATTCAATCACAGTACTATAGTAATCAACGTGGAAAAAAACTCGATTAGTACAAACATTAGGAAGCGATTTTCGTCGAATAATCTGTCGTACGATGTCAGTTGTACCTCCTAATCGATCATCTACCGGTTGGCCTCGTGGAGTAAATCAGTTCGGGAATAAATACATTACCCAGGCGACTAAACCGCTCACCCTGGAGAGAACAATTAACCTGTGAGTAACTTAAAATTCAACACTGCAAACGATATATGCGATGGCTTAAACAAACTTTAATGCTCATCAGTCCTAGTGCTGCATTGTGGCTTTTATTTTAGTACGTTAGTATTGTTAGCGTTTGACCATGGCACCCTACCGCAAGTTAGCTTCTTCCTGCCAGCTGTTGTTTGTATTGATAACAATAGTAAAATATTCCGAGTTTTGGTTCATATGTGGCCCAAATCATGTACCTCTATGGCAGTATTTACATATGCAGGGTACTGAAACATCAAAGCGTTCGATACAGTTATTATTGGTGTTGTGTTCCATGTGTGATAGTTAGCATTGTTCTCGGTGTTTTATCCTAGGGGTCTTTGCACATTTATTCAAAATATATTGAAAACATACAGTAACATTAGTCGACAGGAGCAGATTTATCGAAACGTTATTTGATTGTTTGTCGTTTATGATATTATTTGGTGCAAGTGTGTGATCTATAGTTCAAACAGTCGAAATTTTAAGTACGTAAACAAATCGAGTTATGCTAGAAAACGATGCCTTTGTTATTAACGCTTATCTTATGCCAATGTTAATCAAATATTAATATGAACGATCCTTAATGAAAGTTAAAATTTAATTTTAAAACGCTTATTTGAGAGTATTACCTATAATTTGTACAAAAAAGCTGTATAAATACACTATGGAATGAAACGCCCGTTGTAGGAGTGCGCAAAATCCAAATTACACTTCGTTTAAACCGAGTGAATGATTGCTATTTAAAAGGTAGGTCCCGTAAAATTAAAATTAAGCTATAGATGCTAGTTTTAAGCATATCTATAAAGTAGTGTGCTTGTCCGTGACCCAATTTGTGTTATAAGATATAAACACGATATACACATCTAAAGCCTGCAGTTTGTCACTTCCGCTTAATCTATGATTATTTTTACGTCACCTCATACTTCAGTTACTCATCAAATCTTGACCAATCAAAGGCTCTCTAGTATGTGAGTATAAACCCCACCCCTCTCAAGACGGTTCTCATTTGGGATTCATTTGATGCACTGGAGCTCAAACACCCTCATTAAGTGGAGGAACTATGACGTCACCTTGTAGGCTAATCGGCTGTTAGCATAAAACTGGTTCCCTCGATAAAATCCCTATAGGATTTTCCCATAGGCTTTTCGAAGATTGTGTTCAAACACTGTTCATTACAGTTACACGTTTTGTCAAGCCGGATAATCCTCGCACGATAATATAACTTTTATCACTTTTGGATCTTAAATGCAAACGCAAGAATTAAAAAATGCTAACATCTGTCTATAAACAGACTACAGTGCCTTTAAGGCGCTCGCCACCCTGCTACAGACAACTTATCAAGCTTATTTTTAGAATGGTCCATGACAAAGATTTACTCTCTCGGTTTATTATATTATAATCCATGCTATCTATTATAAACAAATAAATATGCAAAAACACACCTACGTGCCTTTTGCATGTTTTTTACGTGGGAAATACAATTTGTTTTGCTTTACGGTTGTTGTGAAAGTTTTAAAACTGTATGTATAAATGTGCCTACATAGTATTATCATAAGACACATTTAAATAAGTGTATCACTCGTGTGCATACAGCCCGCTTAACATACCTTAGTAACAGATGACAGAAATGAGGCATGTTGGACAGGTCTATAAAATGCCTGCAAGTTCCATCATAGATAGAGAACAACATTCAATATTCTTTTTTGTTACGAAGTACTGCGAAAAGCAGCCCTTACAGTCACATATGCTATACATTTTTAAGGAGACGTGTAAATATTGCAGTTATGACAGTTAAATGTGTTCAGATGAAGAAAAAAAACGATGAAAAATCAATTGATCACGTTAAAATTACAGTTAATATGTATGTATTTCTTACACATTTATTCACACGTTTGCATTACTGAGAGCAGAAAAGAGAGAGGCTGCACTGGTATCCCTTATAATATCGTTTATTTAAAATAAAGGATCAACAAATTAATCTGTCTTGACAGTCTTTACAATTGAAGGCATTATCTACACTCAATATGAGTTCCAAATTAGAAAAATACAGTTTATGAAAATACTTAAATAACAGACATATCCAAATGCCCAATGCTAGCGGGCTGCGTTCCAGACCAGATCAGCTCGATGACGTACTATGTCTCCGACACCACCTGTAGTCCAGTTTAGCAACTTGATAGCAACCGTCTTTTTAAAGAAGTGTAACCGATTAAAAAAGTCAAGAGTGTGATGTAACTGATGTGTTTTATGTCGTAGAATAAAACGTGAAAGTATCTTGAGTTTGTGTTAGCCACGAACCTTATTTAAGCGATTTAACTGAAATTCCATTGAAAAAAAACATTGACTGGGATGAGGGAACCAGAATTGCTAAAATGCTAACTCGCTTCCGGATTTTTGCATACAAATTGACGTAATTGTTCCTCCACTCTTTTGGCAGAGATTGTGATAAAAACAAGACGCTATTGGCTGTTTTTATTTTCAAAAGGGGAGGAGCTACCACCATCTCTTTATGTTTCATGTTGAGATTACCTCAAACATGGAATATAAATGTGCATTTCAAAGCACTTCACAGAACCTTTAAACATTCAAAAATACCACAGATTTGTAATGCCTTCTGGTCAAAGTTAGAGCAGCACAATATTGTAAAAAAATTACCATGTGATATTTTAATCTTCTGCGATGTACATTGCGATAATTTCACTAGATGAAATGAGTAGGTCTATTTGAAAATAATTAATAATTTAGATGATTTATTAAGGGAGTGCTTCTGCAATAATATACAGTAACAAACTTATCACAAGCTTTCATAAATAAAGTAGGGAATCTGGCAATATTCAAATGCACAGATTGAAATATCAAATTTAAAATAACACTGTATAGTCTTCATATACATGTATACATCATTAAATATAATTAATCTTATAGTTACATAATTTCTTATGCCTGAATGCTTTAAAGTGACTTGAAATACTAAAACAGTCACATGCCCTAAAATAACAAACGTTCTAGTAACTATATGGTTAAAATTTGCAAATACTCTACAAATCCTGAGGGTTTTCAACTGTGAGTCCTGAGGTCGGTTCTTTAAACTTGCTAAACAATCTAAGATGATTTGACAGATCCTGGATCTTTTAATCTTGTTAACCGATCTCAGACTAATTTGTTTCTTCAAACAAGTTTGTAAATCAGATTAAAATGTCTGCATGAACTGATCTTAAGGACAGATCTATCGATTCTCGAAATTATGATCAGCAATGAAATAATTGGCTGATGTCACAGCAGTGTAATGACATCATCTGATTAATATTCAGTAATAAGGGATTGCCCCCTCCTCAACTAACAATTCAAAAATCACAAATCCTAGCGATGCTAAATCGATATATAGTGCAGCCCTAGCAAAAATGCAATAAAACTTGGGCCAAATGTAAAATCTTATCAAATTTTATTAACTAATGACATAAACCATTAAATAAAAGGTGTCTGTATTGTATGTTTAGTTTTTAGGGCATGTTCTGTTTGGTCTATGCATGGCTCCACTAAAAAAGGCCAATAAGAAATTGTTAATTAATCTTAAGAATTTTATTTATCTAAATCTGCAATTTAAAAACTTGTATAAACTCATCCAAGACCAGATAAAAACTATAGATGCTTGTATAATGTTGGTTTATCATACATAGTTGAACTATTGGAATTTAAAAACGTTTCAAAATAATTATGATAAAATGCATCCTCCATTACATAAATTGGGACTTTTTGTGACCCCTTGATATGCAACCACTTATTTGAAAACAAGATTCTTAAAGGTTTTGAAGCCTTATGGAAATTACCATGACTAGCAGCTAGGGCTGCACAGCATTGGAAAAATCTAACATTGGGATATTTTTTATTCTGCAACATATATTGCAATATAAATACAATTTTATTTGAAAAGAATTAGAAATTTTAGATTGATTGGGATGATTTTGTAGGGGAGTGCATGCATAAAATATAACAAACAAGCATAGATAAATTCAATAAAAAAAAACACAAATTATATAAACAGTGTTTTATTGTTTTTGAGTAGTCAACTGTATTTAGGTTTACAGTGATTGAATAATCAATTGTAAAATAATACTGCATTGTCTTTGTTTTAAAAACAATTCAATAGAATTTATCATTATTAATTTTTTTTTAAAACAGTAAATTTTTTCTTAGGCCCAAATGCTGTTAAAACCCTCACAAAGTCACAGGCCTCAAAAACGCTTGCAAAATTATAATCCAAACTCAACATTGCGTATACTCTCGATTTGACTATTACATTGCGATATCGATGCTGAAACAATATATTGTGCAGCCCTACTAGCGGCCACATATAGTGCTGGCCTTCTTTTTTCCCTCATTTGTTATGATGCTATGTTTTGTTTTGCAGTGTGTGGATCATTAAAGCTTTATCATGTCTTAATTTAAATGAAATAAAAATGATATTTGTTTTCCCACAGATACCCTCTTACAAATTACACATTTGGCACCAAGGAGCCGCTCTATGAAAAGGACAGCTCGGTAGCTGCACGCTTTCAGCGGATGCGGGAAGAATTTGAGAAAATGGGGATGCGGCGGACAGTGGAGGGTGTTCTGATCGTGCACGAGCACAGACTCCCTCATGTTCTGCTACTTCAGCTGGGGACAACCTTCTTCAAACTGTAAGCTGGAGTTTGTGCGTTGTGGATGTGATGAATTGAAATGAGTGCTGCTGTTTGAGTGATTAAGCTGTTATATAAAGGAACCTATCTTCACATATTCCTACTTGTTGTTCACTATTTTGCAATGGCTTGTTTGCTTTTTCTTTATATTGTTTTGTTTGTTCATCTATTGTGAGTTTGAACAACTGACAGTTTTATATTTTGTTTTTACAGCCCTGGAGGCGAGTTGAATCCTGGAGAGGATGAGGTGGAGGGGTTGAAGCGACTAATGACAGAGGTATCATTATTTTTCTGACTGTGTTTAAAGCTACACTATATAGTCAGTTGTAGGGCTGCACTCACCACAAGTCTATATTTGAAATAATGAACTTTCATGCTCATGATGGTAACTTGCGCATGATTAGGTTGAAGTGCTTTTTTTACATCCAGTTGGAAACAGACAAATGTGGTAGTGAAGCATGAAAACAATAATAATGTAAATATGTAACAATGTAATGTAAACAATATAATGGTAATATAAATGTGGCTAATAATACAATCATAATATAAATCTTAAAATTATATATATATATATATATATATATATATATATATATATATATATATATATATATATATATATATATATATATATATATATATATATATATATATATATATAATTTTAAGATTTATATTATGATTGTATTATTAGCCAGTTATAGTATAAAAAATAACATGGTATGTCTCTCTCTCTCGCTCGCTCGCTCTCTCTCTCTCTCTCTCTCTCTCTCTCTCTCTCTCTCTCTCTCTCTCTCTCTCTCTCTCACACTGTGGCCCATTTGACCTGCTGGCGTGACTTTTCTTCTTTTCTGGCGCGGGAATACATTTCCGAATAAAGCGCGGGATCGGTCGGTAAATCGCTCCAGAGCGAGCAAGTGCGCGCGTGCGTTCGTTCATTTCAATTCACCTTTATTTGTATAGCGCTTTTACAATGTAGATTGTGTCAAAGCAGCTTCACATAAAAGATAACAATAAATTGAAACAGTGTAGTTCATTTTTCAAAGTTTAAGTTCAGTTCAGTTTAGCTCAGTTTAGTGTGGTTTAATAATCACTACTGAGAGTTCAAACACTGAAGAGCAATCCAAAAACCATGCAAGCTAGTGGCGACAGTGACAATAAAACTATAGTAGAATTTCATTTGGAGGATCCCGGGGGTACCCTGTAGACAGAACTGTCAGACTGAATGACTAAAGCAAATGGCAGATTGTGCTCACAGCTGTAGCTCCATCAAAATAAAAATCCTGCCTCGAACATATTCGTCAATATTTGAAAAATGACAAACAAATCGGCCAATATATCAGGTCGACCACTAGTTGAGTCTGGATTATAGTTTATCATTTGCAAGTGTTCTTGAGTCCTGTGGCTGTATGAGGATTCAACAAAATTCAAACATAAAAATATTGTGCGGTTTGTAACTTTTAATAATGATCAATTTTATTAAATTATTTATACAAGACTATGTAGTATTATTTTATATTTTAATTACTTTTCAATTACTGTACATGAATACTGATAGGGTGCTTTTACACCTGTAGATCGATGAAATTGTCACAATGTTGCGTTTTGTTCTTGGTGCGGTTCGCTTTTACACAGCAACGTTTCTAAACGGACCAAAGTAAAAACGGACTAAACAAGTCACATGCGAGAAACTCATCATATTGGTCAGAATTTCACAGTATATTTTCCAGGATTTTACTCAGCTGTCATACAATGTTATTTTAATTTATGATGATGAGCAATAAGACATTATAAGCGAAAAGTTGTGCTTTAATTTTGAATGGTGACACCCACAGACATAGTCATCAAATATGAATCAGAGGTAAGACTTTAGGTATAAATCAGAGGTAAGCCTCATTTCAGTTGTCAAGGGTTGTAAAAATCTATTGAGTGAATCTATCTATTGTGCATCTTTTTTGTAACATTTATTTAGTTATTTTTAAATTAGAATACGCCATAACTTTTGTTTTCATTCACATTTTCATTATTAAATATGAGCTTAAAAAACATTGGCTAATGATGCATTATATGCGTACATTGTAGAGAGAATTACAGATGAACCAAGACTGCATTTAGATCATGAATCAGATAAATTTTAATTATTCTTTCAAGGAAGAAATGAATAAAACAGGCCTAGTACAGAATACTATTAAAAAATTGAAAAAAAATACCAGATGTTTTTTTCAGTCAATTCTTCTAAAAGGCAGTGTAACTATTTCCATAAATAGTTATCAGAATTCAGTTATCAAAATACCATTACAACATGTCAAACATGAAATGTAGTCTACATTACAAGCGGTTAACAGATATTAATTTAGTTTTTTTCTTTAATGTCTTTGTCACTTTATTAATCATTTTTACATGTCCTTAATAAATCTGTTTTAATTCTACTTTGAAAGTAATATATCCTGCTTTTTCAACATTGATGATAATCAGAAATAACATGAGCAGACAAATCTGAATTTCTGAATGATGTAATGGCTTCTGAAAATTTGGCTTTGAATCGCAGTGATGAATTACACATCAAAACATATTCACGTTTCTTTTAAATTCAAACAGTATGTCTCAAAATAATTATTCTATATATTCATATCATATTATATGTACATTATACATATCTGCCTGCCTATCTGTCTGTTTGCCTTCTTGCCTATCTATCTATCTATCTATCTATCTGTCTGTCTGTCTGTCTGTCTGTCTGTCTATCTATCTATCTTTGTCAAATATACACTGCGTATGTGAGCTTTTTTTTAGCTAGTGCTAGTTTTAGCTAGTGCTAGTTTAAAAAAAAACTTCTCAAATGAATAATAAATTAATAGTAATTCTCATCTTTTTGTCAAGATTTTGGGACGCCAGGATGGGGTGAAACAGGACTGGGTCATTGATGACTGCATTGGGAACTGGTGGAGACCAAACTTTGAACCACCTCAGGTATGTAAATATGTTTCTCTTCACTAGTCAAAACAATCACTGCATGACTAATGGTATATTTTAATTATTTATACTTATATTGGTATGATTTAAACCCCTTTTTGTTGTTTTAATCCTGTAATGCCTGACTCATCAAAAATAGGTGGAAAATTAAATATTATTGGATCTGAAATGTGTAGTAAACGTTGAAACTAAATTAAAATAAAAATTTCCATTTTATTATGATATATACATTATACATATCACATTTTTTGGGGTCAGGCTCACAAATGGATGGGTAAATTTTTTTTTGTTTGCTCAAAATTGTGTTATGTTCATTTTAGATACAAAACAAATTTTATCATTAATATTTTGAAAACATTTTAAGCATAATTATTTTTTTAAATAGACAACTTAAGGTCTTTTTACTTCACATTATGATTGCCAAAAAAGCTGATTCCTACTTTTTTTTCCCTCTTACAATAAATGTACATCTTTGAAAGGTTAGTAACACAGAATAATTTTCTGTCTGTAATTTTGCAAATTTAAAAAAGTCATTATAAGGCAACTGTAATGTAAAATGCATTAAATGTTTAATGTTAAATGTCCATTTCCCTCCACAGTACCCCTATATTCCAGCACACATCACTAAACCTAAAGAACACAAGAAGCTTTTCCTAGTACAGCTGCAAGAGAAAGGTAGGATGAGAAATGATTTGTTTACTCAATCCACAATGTGTGAAGAACTGATTATACAGTTTAACCTCATGTGTGTCTTTAGCATTGTTTGCCGTGCCAAAGAACTACAAGCTGGTGGCTGCTCCGTTGTTTGAGCTTTATGATAATGCTCCTGGTTATGGTCCGATTATATCCAGTCTTCCACAGCTACTGAGCAGGTGAGATATGACTTCTTAAAGTGATAGTTTACAAAAAATGAAAGTCCTGTCATTATTTACTCGCTCTCCAGTTGTTCCAACCCTATTTGAAGTTTCCTCCTGTTAATGAAAAAATAGATATGTTGGAAATTGGGAACCATTGATTTCATAATAGTGGAAGTATTCATTTCCTACAAAAGCTGCATTCACACTATAAGCGACTTGCAGATAAATAGCCGCGATGACCGAGAACACATTTTTTACTTGATGATCTTTGTAATTAAGCATTTTATGTATTGATTCCATTTATATTTAGTGTTTTCTCTGAACAATGTTTTTCTCTGAAAATTTCTCTGAACTCATTTGCTCCCTGTGAATATCACCATAAACATTACCTAAGCAAACTCAATGTAGGAATGCCCACTCAGAGCAGCAGGCAGCTACAAAGTGGCTGCTAGTGTGAAAGAGGCATTAGGATGTCAGTGATTACAGTTTTCCTCAAAATATCTTCTATTTTGTTCAATAGAAGCTATTGAACAACTTTAGGGTGATTAAATTAGGGCTGCACCCTAATCGTTTCAGCATCGATATCGCAATGTGCATTACTGCAATAGTCAATGTGATGGATAGATTATTTACTAAATATTTAAACAAATGTATGTATATACTATTTAATTGGTTATACAATGATGATCAAATTATTGTTTGATTGTTCAATTCTGTACCTGATTACTGTTAGACTTTGCAATAAAACGTAAAGCACTGTTTATTGAACTTCTATCTTTGCTCTGTTGTATTTATATATGCTTGTAATTTATTCTAATTTATGCAAACACACTGCATACAAAAAGATTGATCATCCCAACTAGGGCTGGGCGATTAAAATCTATATCGGTATTTATTGACCGAACACTATTGTCAGTAACGATTTAAAAAGTTGGGTATGAAGGCTATTGTTTGTGGCTGCTGAGCGCCCACTCCTTGGAAGCAGTGGCAATAAGCTTAAGCTGTAAGTTTGTAATTTCCAATGGAGGCTCGCGATTTGCACGACGTGCACGTGATGCACGCATTTTTCAGATACACCTGTTGAAAAACATCTGAACTTTTCCAAATCTGCAAGCTCACCGCGATTAATGCAAGAAGAACTAACCAATCTGCTCTAGACTTTGCATGGAACATACACATTTCAGTAATGATGGTAGACTAATTACCTCAGACAAACACAGCGCATCCAAATACTGCAGCACTTTTTACCTTTCTCCAAAAACTTTAACTGCAGCAATGTTTTGTCTGTTTTTCATCCTCTGAGAAAACGGTTGACACGCCTAGTTTTGAGAGACGCTAAGGTAGCGCGAGTGCAAAGTGCATTGAAAATGGTGAAGATAACTACAAGCTCGCGCTTGTCACTTCATGTCAGAATAACAACATATGCGAAAATGAGTCCCATGGCTAGCAGCAGTGTGGAGATTGTAAATAAAAGATGTAAGGATTAGGGTTGGGTACCGAAACCTGGTGCCATTATAGCACCAGTACTTTTGTAACTGGTATGTACAAGATCAAATCAGCATGTGCATTTCGGTGCCACTGGTGCTGCAACGAGGACGTAAGAAGCGTCAAGGGGTGCATCTAAGGCATACATAGGTACGCAATGTCACACCATCTCTAGGCATTTAATTCTAAACAACTTTGAGGAATATGGACAGGCGATCAGGCGTTTGACTCCTGTTACTTAGTGAACTGACGCACACAGTACAACGCATTCGGTGAGCGAGAGCGACTCTCTTCAGAATAACACGCATGATCGCGTTCATCAAATTTGCTTAAACTAAGCATTCTAAAGCGTTTTTTACAAGCAAGGATTCTGACACAGCAATGTGAAGCAAATGCTTTACAAAAGTTGCTTGTAAGGTGGAAACACGTCAAGCTTAATGACACATTTGAGGGCTCAAACGCAGAGGAATGCACTGTTTTTGACATCAGCTGGCACTCTTAATGAGTACGTACATGGACACTAATGCTCCGATTTTAATATGATTTAGACAATACTCTGATTTAGAGTCTAGACTACCATGCAAACAGTTATTTATTATTATTATTATTTATTATTATTTTTTTTGATAACCTTAAAAGGACCACAGACACCTGCGTCGCGAAATGCAGAGTTTTTTTTTTTCTTTCCATTTAACGTGCGGTATCGAATTCCATTAAAAGAGCACTCTTCCACCAGTCCCCGTGTCAACAAGCTTAGCCCCCCTAAATTTGGATGCGTATTTTTGTGTCAAAACGCTGCGGAGAAGCGAGATCAGCCATCGGTGGCAGATTGTGGAGATTTGACTGAGGCCTCTCTCTGCACGCTCTTAGCGTTACGTGCACTCGCTCCCTCGGGCACTAGTTCCCTCTGCTTTCGTGCGCACTTGACGGTGCTGCGCGCATTAGTCTAGTTCCCTGCATTCGTCAGAGGTTGACGCCCAAATTGACACAGATAATAGCTTAATATAGATAATATTATAATAATATAGAGAAAATATACAGATAGGTCCTCTGCTATGCAGAGACCATTATTAATCAGAAATCTAGTGTACATAGTTTTATGTTAGAAAATGCATTATTGAATTTACAAACAGTCGGCAAGTACCAAAGAACAGAAGAAACACAATCAAATGTAGTTTTCAGTCACGCTCATGTAAAGGTCATATTCAACTCCTTAAGTTTTGCTTTCATTCATCTTTAATTTCCGTCTTCAACACATGATTTATTTACAACACATTTTAAACATAATAGTTTAACTCATTTCTAATATCTACTTTTTTTTATCTTCCCCATGGTGACAGTCGGTGCATAACATTTTACTAATTATATATAACATTTACCCCCAGTTTCTCTGGTCTAGAACCACCACCGACTATAACGTGTAAGACAGGATCATGAAATGAACATTCAAAAAGCAACTCATGTAAACCCCTTGATCATATTATTGTCTTATTCAGATTAAGGCAAATCATTAGATCACTGATACCCATGTAAACACAGTCACAAGCCCCAACCCTAGAAAAAAAGAGTTCAGTATTTTGCTGACAGCCTTTTCACAGGTTAGTAGTAAACTAATGTAATTTCATAATGCAAATCTTAAATTCATGCTAACCAACAAATGATCAAAGTAAATATATTAATGTAATTCAAATATATGAAATATGAATTGATGTTTACTTTAAACTTTAATGATATTGTTCTATTAAAATAATTTTTTTTAAAGATTTTGTCAAATAAAAGATTTTTCTAGAGTCATCCACCATTATTTTGTGGCTCAGAAGTATCGATTCAGCAGCACTGGTATCGAAATAACCCCAAACGATACCCAACCCTAGTAAGGATGTTGCCAGAGTAGATTTTTGGTTTCTTTTCTTGTACATCCCAGCACCCTATCTGAAAGAGTTTTTAGCATAGGGGTAATGTAGTCATCCAACTTCACAATTTGTAATGTTGCAATATGTACTTGAGTAATGATGGTTAGTTCTTTTACTTGAAATCTCAGATTTGATTAATATAATAGGTTTTGTTTACAGCGTTTGAGGTTCACTGTATCATTATTATTCATACCTTAAAGTTTGCTTAGATTGTTCAGCATTTAGGCTTTACCATTGCACACACTTTGTAATATTTTATTTATCAAGTTTAAGAGTCACTTATGTTTATTTCATTATAAAGAGATCAGATATTTAGTTAAAATATTTCAGTTTTTGTCTATTAAATCTCTTTGCCTTAGTAATGTTGGTAAATTAAAATAAAGTGGTTAAATAAAAGAAATCCTAACATTCCTAAATGTATTGTTAAACAATATCCAATAATTATCGAGACCGAATGATACGAAACATGATATCATGATGATTTTTTTTTTAAATGAGTGCAATTTTTCAAATATAACTATTCAATTCATCTGGTAAAGTTGTATTCATATTGCTACATATTTATTGCAAGAAAACTAAATATCGCAATGTCAGATTTTCCCAATATCTTGCAGCCTTAGATTAAATGTAAATTTGCAGGCTTAATATAAATGCATTGTGATCTTTGTCAACTTTGTTCCACTTCACAGGTTTAACTTCATCTACAATTGAGAAGCTCAAGGTTTTGTCATGAAGCTGTCTCTGTGAGCGCAGCTTGATGATGGCTGATGGCGAGGTCCATTGAGGTTTCCGGAATCTCTCAGCTGGCCTGTTTTCATTACATTGATTTGGATTGCATAGAAATGTGTGGATTATTGTTTTTCTCATTTATAGCTACATCGCAAGTCCCTGTTATTGAACTTTGTCATAAAGTAACTACATTTTTATGTTTGACTAAGTGGTGAATACAGTGTCTTTAGAAAAAAAAATGTTCCAGTGACTTTTTTTTTTTTTTTAAACCTTGTATATTTGTCAGTGCTTTTTATAATAAATGGTTCTCTTGGAGATTATGTGGAGTTCATTTGTTCTATTTATTGTTAATAGATATGAATGGGAATTTGGTGTAGAGCAGGTTATGGTACAGAATCTGAAATCAAATTGGTCTCGGTTAAGTTAAATAATAATATGTTTGTTTATATTTAGAAGTACCAATGAGCTTCTTTAGAGGCCGGGTATTTTTTTTTTGTACTTTTTTTTTTTTTTTTCACGAATCATCACTTATAATGTTAATTAAGATCCCACACACACTGGGTTAAACAACGCTGTGGTTTTTCTGTGGAGCTGAGCTGAACTAATTTTAACTTTTGCTGTGGGTAGTTTTTTTTTTTTTTCTTCTATGCTGTAAAGATTGGAAATTGCATTAATGCTCTACATGCACAGCTAGTGTGTTTCAGCAACATATAGGCTTCCGGTGTGAATGGTTACCATTACCGTTTTACATTTCATAAGGTTTCTTTCTTTTACAGCAGGGGTCTCAAACTCAAATTGCCAGGGGGTCATTTCAGTGAATGACAATTCATAGGAGGGCCGTTTTAACATTCAAGTACATTAAAAGTGGAACAGACATGACGTTTATATTACAAGCATTACCCGTCACCAGTGATAATGCTAATTAGCACAATTATCGTGTCACACATCAGCTGCTGATATATATCTGTGGCTGTAGTGTGTATGGCCGAGCTTTAGACACAAAGTCATTCTTCCACAGAGTATATACAATCAAAACTAACTTTGTTTCTTGCTGTACATATTGAAGTGGTAGTTTAAATCGCTAGGAAAATACAACAAATAATAGGCATGATACTTATTATTCTGTCCCAACCAATTGTATTGTCCCAATAGCATAAGAACAGCAGAAAGCAGTTTGGATGATTTTAGTGGCAATTGTTCATTAAAACTACAGCAAAGGTGAAAAATATGTACATATTCACATTTACTTTAACAAGTTTAATTCAACCAGCAGTACAATTTTACTAATGTATATGGTTTTTGTGCAAATCTTAGTAAGCATATGAGGAAAATCTATCAAATGAGACCATTTGATTCAAATATTAGCTAAATTATTATATTTGTTACACCACCGGCATAATGTGTAAGCCATGAGAAAGTGTATGTACAACAAAGTACAGGTAAAAAAAATAATCAAACGAGCCTTGAATATTTACAAAATAAATAGAGCTTTAGTAAAAATAAAGCACTTAAACGGTATATTTTAACATTTAAATCAGCCACAGAATTGGCTCTATGCACAGCTAGAGTTTTAAAGCCAACGATTAAACTTCCGGTAAGAGCTTACGGCCCGTTTCCACTGAGTGGTTCGGTACGCTTTTATGGCCGTTTCCACTGTTAAAAGGTACCTAAAAACGAACCGTACCATACCACTTTTTGGGCACCGTTTGCAAAGGGTACCAAAAGGTGGAGCTAGACGCGCTGCTGAACGCTATTGGTTTACAGAGAAGCATCACTCGCGCATACACACCAGAAGAATGAAAACAAAGAAACCGCCATTTTTAAATACACGGCCGAGACATTACATCGTAATACTATATGCATATAATAACGAGCCATGGTTGACCCGAGCTTAGAAATATCTTGTCGTTGTTGATTCACAGCTACAAAGCCAAGAAGAACAAAATCCGCTGTGTCCTGTTGTTGTTTTACAAGGCCGTTTAAAAGTGTGAGTGGTTTTACTTTCCCCAGGGATCTCGCGATCACTCGTGCGCATCTATATTTCAAATAACGAACTTCTTGAGCTGATGATAATAACGTGAAGTGAACTTGAAGTGCTTCTGACATCCGATCATTTCATAAACAGACAATATGGAGAGTGACGCACAAAAAACAAAGGAGAAGCCTGAAAAAACGATAGAGTGAATGATTTTTTTCACCAACCTAAAACATAAACACTGCCATGTTTATCATTACTATTATGAATTCGTAATGACTGATTTACTTTCTAATAGAGGTTACATGTGCTGGTGAAGATTAAAGATGCAGATGAGAGGTTTGCACTGACTGGGCAATATGTTGCGCATTGTTTTCAAACCCAAATAAGGGCTAAATGTATGTTGTGTGTAGTTATTCTGTAATTGGTAGCATATCAAAGACTGAAAGGGTCTCTATTTGTCCATCTATGTTGCATTTATTTTTTTAATTGATAAAATTATAGTTACAGTAGGCTATTTCTCACTATCATTGATCTGCAGTTATAATCAAATCATGTTCATAGAAAGGTTAGTGATGAACATTTATACAAAAGTATTTATGATTATAAAGCTTCTGTTATGTGAGAAGTGCTTCTTATACAGTATGATATGTGAACGACCCGTTTAGCATTACTTTGACATTTCCTCGAGCGAGAATGACGTCGACTGAAACTTTCTGTTGTACACCATGCCCACCAAAAGGGTACCCTTTAGGCAGTGGAAACGGGCCATTAATATATTAAAAGTTCATTTTACAGCATCAATGTTGTAATATAATTAAAATACGTTCAGTTTAACAGACTTAAGCATTCATTTAGTTGTTCAAGCATAATACGAGATGAAAGACCATTGTAACCACTAGCGTCGTTAGTAGCAACAGGCTAGCACAGAATTTCCATTGAAAATACTGGGGTAAAATAAGCTGTCATTTTTTAAACACTTAGCGGGAGGAAATGGAATTTCTTGTCCGATCTGAGACCCACTTCATGTCGTATATCTAACAGGCAGTGAAGATCGCTCATTTTTAAAGAAGTCAGATCTTAAACATGACAATTGTGTAATGGAAAGACAGTTCACCGGAAGGCCTTGAGCTGCCTGACTGAAAATTAAAATTCTGTGTGCATATAGCCCATTAAAACACATGTGTGTTGCTCTCGATCGTACACTCAGAGAAAATAAAAGTAAAACTAATCTGAATGCAGTATTTTAAATGTCGACAAGTTGGTCAAAGCCACAGGTGGGGTAGATGCGACTGAACAATAATAGTTCAAAAATATATGTTTTGGCGGGCTGAATCTTGTCATATTTTTAATGTCAGTTGTGGGCCGTAGGCAGGAGGAGGGCAGGCGCCTGCAGTTTGAGAGCCCTGTTTTACAGTAAAATAGATAGAATAAAGAGTTCAGTGTTCATTTTGTTGTTCAAGTGTAAGACGAGATGGAAGACTCATTGCATTTAAATGCAAGTGCCGCCAGGTGCAGCAGACAGGGACAAACTGAATTGAAAAGACTGTGGTAAAATAAATGTCCATGTTTTAAAAACATGGTGCTAAACAATAGAATTTAATTCAGTGCTACTTGTATGGTCTGAGACCCCCTTTATGTTGTATATAAATCAGGCAGTGAAGATCATTGATTTTTAAAGAAACTAGATCTTAAATGTGGCACGTAGTCTAATGAAACGACAGTTCACTGACATGCTTGAGTGCTTACTGAAAATCAAAACTTCATGCGTATACCTCATTGACTTTGATTGCATCATTATAATGAGTTTTGTAAGGGATGGCGAGTGGTGAAAGCACTGTTTATGATATTTTTCAACATTGATCGGTCACAGTGTTTGGCATGGTCACACTGTATGACCAGTTTTATTAAAGTATTTGTACGTCTAAACAGATTACTGAATGCACATTTAAAATGAGCGGCCATGAAATTTGCACTTCCAGATTTTCATATTTGTATGCTGCTGAATTTGTTGCTTTATTATGCTGTGTCATAAGGACAATAGCAAACTTGCATGTGCATGTCGCAGTGAAAGGTTGGTGTGGTTTTTACAGCTGTTCATGAGTATGCTATTTGGCTTATGGTTGTGTGTGGGGGGAGGGGTATGTCAGTCACTCAAGTTTTGTTTCTAATTCAAAGATTTTTTTAATCATGATGGAGAATCACAGGAAGCTAAGGGGTAAAGATGTGGTTTTAGTATTAGTACTTATGAGGAACCAACATAGTTTCTGTTCTACAAACACTAATTGGTCATTCAGTGAGAAAAAGATTCTAATGAGAGAAGATTCAGCACTTTCCAGACAGCAAAATCCGATGATGGACTCAGAATTAAGCTTCAATTCAACATCTAGCAGCACTGCTGTGGGTTCAGAGAAGATCGCTCCTGCTGTGGTTCTGGGTTTGTGCTGTTTGGTGGGTTTGCCGAGCAACATTGCAGTAATTGTCAGCATTGCTCGTGAGTGGAACACAAATCTGAGCTTCACTTTAAAACTGATGCTCAACCTTGCGGTCTCTGATGCTTTGAGTCTTTGCTTGGCTCCTTCTGTGCTGTTTGGAATACTATTTGGATGGAAATTTGGCCTGTGGCTTTGTAGGTTCCTGTATTTTTTGGGTCACTGGAGCCTGTATGTCGGTGTCCTGACGGTCACGTCCATGAGTGTGCACCGCTATCACAATGTCATCAAGACAAGGGTCGCTAACAGGATGATTCTGCACAGGCTGGAGCGACGACACAGACACCTTCAGCTGATCTGCATCTGGACTCTTGCCTTTGTTTTTGCCCTACCAGTATTTTTTACCCAAGGACTCAAAGACAGAGATGGTTTCCAAAGATGTCAGAGGACAATGAGTTCACTGGCTGTAGAAGTGACTGTATTACTTCTTGAGATCCTGTTGGGGTTTGTCATTCCATTTTTAATCATGTTGACATGTTATCTGTGGTTGCACAAAGGTTTGAGTCAAAACTCCACTTTACCTAGAGCTTCACAGGAGCAGGAATCCAGAAACAAGGGGTCAAATGTTAGGACTTACAAGAAGAGACTTGTGATCAGCATCGTTGTGGCTTTCTTTGTGTTTTGGACTCCTGTGCACATCATCAATGTGATTGATATAGTAATTACTCTGACTAAAACATCTGATCCAGAAGTTCATTTACAGCTGAAGTCCTTCCGTCTTGTTTATGGTGACCCAAGCAAGGCTGTGGCTTTGTTTAACTGTTGTTTGAATCCTTTCCTTTATGCCATTTTTTCAGGGAATCTTATGAAATGTTTCAGAAAGAGATGATTGGGTTATTTATTTTAAGAGCTTTCTAGTTTTCTGTTGTTGGCAGTATGATGTAATTTATTTCACATGTGGATTTTAAAAACAAAATAGTGTTTGTAATTTGTACTAATTTGTAAAATACTTGCCTTTTCATGCTAAAATACTAAAGTTTTGATCTTCCAGATATTCCATACCGGAGAGCAGGCACACAAAACAGTTTTGCACTGCTATGCCATACAAAAGTAAAATTAATCTAAGACAGTGGTTCTCAACCACATTTCTAGATGACCACCAACACTCAACTCAAATTTTTCGAAATCTAAAACAATGTAACAGGGTACAAAGTACTGCATAGAAAGTGCTATGCCCACAAGAGGGTGGAAGCCAGCACAGTTAGCAAATAAAAACCCTATTAAGCATACCATCTTTTATTGAAATGAAATGTCACTCACTTCAACAACTGTTTTCAAATAAAATATAATTTCCTAATTGTGCATAAGTGGGATATTACCAATCAAGTAAAACTGAGTGCATCAATAACCCAGAAATGTGCTTCAAATGTGCTTCAACAGACAGTGTAACATATGTTCCATCAAATGAATGCAAAATAGCAAACTGACAGCTTGTATTTCCTATTCTTTTTGTTTTTGAATTCATGTCTAGAACACAGTAACCTGAAATGTTATCAAATATTTACACCTGATGTCATATAATTGCAAATGTGATGCCTGGTGGCCTGGAACACTGGTCGAAAGTGGGACACTGCTGAAATTCCCACATCTGACTTATGTCCAGAATGCAGCTTATATAGTTCACATAATGTAGCTCTGTGCTAATCTCGCTGAAACAGAACGTCTCGGTAATGAACATAAACCTCGTTCCCTGAATAGGGAACGGAGACGTGTGTCTTGAAGACACTCCCGTCTTTTGCACGCGCATGTATTGAAAGTGCATATTGCACACACGAATATGGAACGCATGCGTGATGGCACATGACGAGTGTAAGGATGCACATTTTTGACAAAATGGTTCTCACCCATGAATGTACAACATGCTGCAACTGCTATGAAGTATGCCTTGCATGCATGACTCCATTTTGAGTCGAACGAGTGTTCACACATACATTATCAAGCAATAGGAAGCTTGTGCTCAGCACACTTTCACAGTGAAGTGTTAGTCATCGTTAGCTATGCAAAGTTGCATCAGTCTCAGTGGTTAGATTTAATCATGCTGAATCATGGTTTATTACTTTGATAACGTATAAAGTAATTTTGTATTGAACATTTCCTCACCACTATGTCATATAGAGACAAGAAGGTGCCAACTACTTAGCCAAAGACTGCCATTGTAAAGGGTCCAGATGGATATCTTCACTAGAGTCCTATTGAGAGAGGTCTACTCAGACAACCAGTCATTCTTAAGGGTATTCTTGGACACTGTTTATCTATGGCAACAAATTTAGGCACTCCAATAAAAAAACGACCATTGGCTTCCATTAAAAGAGATTTAAAAAAAAGATATCTTTGGATATTATTGTCCTAGAAATGTGAGAGCATGTGGTAACACTTTATTTTGATGGTCCATTTGAGCATTAGTAGAGTGTCTGCTTAATATCTGTTGATGCTTCAACAGACATTTAACTGACTATCAGAAATTTTGCAAGTACATGTCAACTTACGCTAACTCTAAATCTAACCCCAACCTAACAGTTTACTTATAATCTAATGAGAATTAGTTGGAATGTAGATGCAATGTAACCTAAATTCAACAAACGGACTATCAAAATAAAGTGTGACCGAGGATGTTCATTTGACTCAAGACAGCAAACAGTCAATCATGCACCACATTTGCCACTTCCTAGCCATGCCTTAGCAACCATTCTAGAGTATGCAAGTGACCCAAACCACTTTGCTTCTCCACCAAGAACCACAGTTCCAGCTAAAATCTTCCATAACCTCTTAAGGCCCAAGGTGTTTTTTTACATGCATTTTTTATTTCTCTTTGCTATTTGGGCTTATTAGAACCAAATTAGAATAAAACCTAAGTATCATCTTTTGATAAGATGTACTTTTTAGAGAAAAATTATGTGCATATATGTGGACTCGTGGTCCGAATTTACATAAAACACTTTTTCACTTTATTTTTTAATGCAAATTTAACATAAAAAAATTTTGGACTTTCAGAGAGTAAAAACATATTTTTTTCCCATTTTGGACAGTTAAAATAGTGTTTTGGACATTTCATATGCTGCCAAACATTTGCGGGATGACACTGTATGTCTGTAACAAAATATAAAACATTCAAAGTATTTTGAGTAGCCCCTTAAGAGCTAAAATGTGCTGTCCACATATGTGGACACTCAAGCCCTCGGAGGTTAAGCAGGTAAACAAAATGAGATTAAATAATTAAAAACATCTGAATGTTCATTCTAATGTATATATCCTAAAATGACATTTTGTATTTAACATTAGGTTTTATACTACAAAATATACTCAATGTTTCCCATATATTCTTGTAATACTCACAATACCAAAACAAGGTAAGACATAACTTCTTTTTGATTATCACAGAAGAAGCAATATACATTAACATCCTCAGATATAAACCGTTGTTTAAAAAACACATAGGAATAGTATGTCTATTCTGATAATAACATCTTGTTTTTACATTATAAATCTTGTGCTTAAAGAGATAACATCTGTTAATTGACTTTGAGGTAAATGATAATTTTCTAATGTTTCTAACACCACTCTAGATGTGGCACAACCTCAAACCCTTAATAAGCGCAATAATGCCAAAAGGTATTGCTCTGAAAAACATTGGCAAATTCTCTTGCTGTTACTGGACGTTTGCAATGGGACAAAAATCCTCATATTTAACAGCTGTTTGTATTACTTGTAAATATTTAGAACAATAATATACTGCGTCATATTGATAATGAATTATTCATCAAAACATGCGCTTACGGCAATAAATAAGGGCTTTGTTTTTGCATCTGTACATGCACATGCCATTTGACATATGTTTTTTTTTTTTGTGGGAGGGGTAAGTTAGTCACTTCTATGTTTTGTATGTACAATTAGAGATTTAAAACAGTTGATCATGATGGAGCTCAACGCAAGCTTCAATTCAACACCTATTCAATTCAACACTAATTCAACGCCTGCTGTGGGTTCAGAGAAGATCGCTCCTGCTGTGGTTCTGGGTTTGTGTTGTTTGGTGGGTTTGCCGAGCAACATTGCAGTAATCGTCAGCATTGCTCGTGAGTGGAACAAAAATCTGAGCTTCACTTTAAAACTGATGCTCAACCTTGCGGTCTCTGATGCTTTGAGTCTTTGCTTGGCTCCTTTTGTGCTGTTTGGAATACTATTTGGATGGAAATTTGGCCTTTGGTTTTGTAAGATTCTGTTCTTCATGGGTCACTGGAGTCTGTATGTTGGTGTCCTGACAGTCACGTCCATGAGTGTGCACCGCTATCACAATGTCATCAAGACAAGGGTCGCTAACAGGATGATTCTGCACAGGCTGGAGCGACGACACAGACACCTTCAGCTGATCTGCATCTGGACTCTCGCCTTTGTTTTTGCCCTACCAGTATTTTTCACCCAAGGACTCAAAGACAGGGATGGTTTCCAAAGATGTCAGAGGACAATGAGTTCACTGGCTGTAGAAGTGACTGTATTATTTCTTGAGATCCTGTTGGGGTTTGTCATTCCATTTTTAATCATGTTGACATGTTATCTGTGGCTGCATAAAGGTTTGAGTCAAAACTCCAGCTTAACAAGAGCTCCACAGGAGCAGGAATCCAAAAACCGGAGAACTAACTTCAAGGTTTACAAGAAGAGACTTGTGATCAGCATCGTTGTGGCTTTCTTTGTGTTTTGGACTCCTGTGCACATCATCAATGTGATTGATATAGTAATTACTCTGACTAAAACATCTGATCCAGAAGTTCATTCCCAGCTGAAGTCCTTCCGTCGTGTTTATGGTGACTTAAGCAAGGCTTCGGCTTTGTTTAACTGTTGTTTGAATCCTTTCCTTTATGCTATTTCTTTAGGAAATCTTGTTAAATGTTTCAGAAAGAGATGATTGGACATCTCTGTACCCTAGTACTCTGAAATGCACGTTTAAAATAATCATACTTCAACTGATGTGAAGAAGAGTTTCACATTAGAAGCGAATTAACTAAATGTAGGCAACTAAGGCCCTGCCCACACGAACAAGTATTTTCAAAATCACCCTTTTTTTCTGGTGGTTGGGCTGTTTGTCTACATGAAAACGCAGAGTTAGGTGACTGAAATCGCAATTTACTGAAAACTCCAGCCAGGGTAAAGATTTTCCATGTACAGAGTGTGCGTGTGGACGCTAAACTGGAGTTTTAGCCTCATGACATCGCTGTTTTCTCCTCTCTGATTTGGCAACATGGCAGAGTTCACACCAAACACTAAAGACAAATGAATCGCGTATTCTGAATTGTTCATTCATTCATTTTCTTTTCGACTTAGTCCCTTTTTTAATCTGGAGTCACCACCGCGGAATGAACCGGCAACTTATCCAGCATATGTTTTACACAGCGGATGTCCTTCCAGCTGCAACCCATCACTGGGGAACTGATTGTTCAACCATGGGATGGTAATCTGCTTCTGTACTCATGTTTGCATTGACTAGAACGCAATTTACTTGTGAAATATACTTAAATCTCCCTTTGATGTAAACTCAGTATAAAATGTTCTGTGATTGGTTGGCTTGGTAGCGCTGACGAGTGTGGGTGGGGGTGAGAGTTGTGCAAGCCTGATGGAGCGGGCGTTTACAAGTGTCGAGTCCCGTGAAGTAGCTCCAGATGGAAACTTTTGTTTTGTGCTTACCTTGTGATTAAAGTTGTTGCATATCCCCCAGTTCCTGGTTCCCGAGTTTTAGCTATTTGTATCTTAAGGTAGCGTTCAGAAAAAATAAAACACCAGCGAAGAAACACGACACAGAGGAACATAAAAACCTCACTTCCAGCTAGTGTTTCAAAAGGGTTATTGCAGAGCAACACAAACATCACGCCAAAGTATAAATACACAGCAATGCGCAAGGCATGCGCTGTGGATCACATCGATCACTCGGCACAGAAGTATAAACCAGCTTATGTCTCCTCATCCCTCTGAGTTGTGTTGTGAATAAAATATAGGCTAAATTAAAATGATCAACAGAAGTATTTAGAGTAGTATTTTGTGGGTTTAATGTGTATAAAACATTGGCAGGAATTAACATCACCCTCCACATAAACTGATGCGTTTTTGTTGTTCTTTATCACCAAAATAAAATCATAGAGCTGATTAAGGTTACATGATGCAAAAATGAGCATTATACACAATTATAGTAGTTTGCATCGTCTGTTGCCTCATTACAAACGTCCGTTTTCCTTCAATAGACAATATACAGGTTAAATTAACAAAAGATACAGTTAAACAGACCTTATGCCTACTTGGGGTGGCACTGAATAAACTCATAAATCCGCCTTTCCTGAATTTCCCGTTCTGATTAGCTGTAAGCAGATAACATTCTCTGTGGTCCTGCATGGCTGCCTGCTTTCTATGGTTCCTTAAAGCCTGCCTGCTTTTCAAAATAAAAGTTAAAGGACTTTGTAAAAGTCCTTTTAGGGTTTAAACAAAAACACAAACTGATTCATGTGCGCAAAACAGTTGTGTGTGAAAATATTAATTTTGGGCAAAAAAAGAATCAGAACATTTTATATTGATATCTCGGGTATGTCATAGGCCAGATTATTGTGAAATATTTATGTTTGAATACAAATAGCCTATCAAGGTTGAAAATAATAATAATAATATAGTATTTTGAAGTGCATAAGATACCTGGTTTTAATAACAATATATGATTTTAGTACAAATTAATTTATAAAAACATGGTGTGCGTTTATAAACTTAAAGATCTTTTAGATATTTTCTCAACTAGCTACAAAACTTAGCTATTAAAAATCCTATTGCTACATATTTTCTTGTTACAGCTATTTCTTCATATGGTGTCAGATTTGTATATTGTAAAACATGCCAAGAATGTAAAATGTGTTGAAGATAGAGTTCTCTCTGACAGTACATAAGTGTTCAGTTAACTTCTCTTTTGCTTGTTCTTATGCTTGAATGGATTAAGATGTCAAATAATGTATACTCTTAAAAAACGCACATGGTACACTCCATACATGGACTCCATACATACAACCATGGCACTCTATACATATACACACTTTACACACTCTATACATAAACAGACATGATCCACTCCATACATATGCTCACATAATACACTCCATATCTATACACACAGGATACATCTATACATATACACATGCTACACTCTATTCATATACACACAATACACTCCTGTCAGGGTCTAAAATAGAACTCGGGCCTCTAGCGTGAGAGGTGAATCAATTAACCACTGAGCTACTGGAATTTGAACCCAAACACTCTATACATACACACGTTACACTCTATGCATATACACTTCATACATTTGCACACATGACACTCTGCACCTATACAAACATGATACACTGCATACATATGCACACATGATACAACTTATACATATACACACATGATACACATATAATACAATTGTATATACATACTCCCTACATAATACATTCTATACATATATACACACACACACACACACGATACATTCTATACATATAGACTCTATACTTATGCACACATTATACACTCCATACATATACACACAATACACTCTTGTCAGGGTCTGGGATAGAACTCGAGTCTCTGGTGTAAGAGGTGAGTTACAATACCACTGAGCTACTGGAAGTTGATGAACCCCAACAAGGAAATACAAACACGATACACTCTATACATATAACATATACACACAATATGGATACATCAAAAAACATACAAATGGAGTCATATAACACACCATATCTATACACACACGATACACTCCTGTCAGGGTCTAGAATAGAACCCCGGGTCTCTGGCGTGAGAGGTGAGTCAATTAACCACTGAGCTACTGGAAGTTGAGGTACCCAAACACTCTATACAAACACACCCCATTCATATGCACACATATGACACTTTATACATAAACACATGATAAACTTCATACATGACACTCTATACATATACACATGATACACTCCATACATACGCACATAAGACACTCTATACATATACACACAATACACTCCTGTCAGGGTCTGGAATAGATCACAGGTCTCTGGGGTGAGAGGTGAATCACGTAACCACTGAGCTACTGGAAGTTTATGACCATTAACAATAAAATATAAACACAGTACACTCTATACATAAACACACATGCACTCATGATAAACTCCATACATATACACACACAACACTCCATACATTTACACACATGACACTCTATACAGATACACACACACATGACACTCTATACAGATACACACATGATACGCTCTATACATATACACACATGATACACTCTATACATATACACACACAAAAGACTCCTGTCAGGGTCTGGAATTGAACCAAGGTCTCTGGTGTGAGAGGTGAGTTATGATACCACTGAGCTACTGGAAGTTGATAAACCCCACTGACAAAATATAAAGACAATACATATACACATGAGATACACTCCATACATATACGCAATATACTGTCAGAGTCTGGAATAGAACCCAGGTCTCTGGCGTGAGAGGTGAGTCAAGACACCACTGAGCTACTGGAAGTTGATAAATCCCACCAACGAAATACAAACACAATACACTCTATACATATACACGACAATCTATACATATACACTCCATACATTTGCACACATGACACTCAATACATACACACAGATGATACATTCCTTACAGTTGCACACATGACACTCTATATATACACACTATACATGACACATTCTATACATAAGCACACTCATGACACTATACATACAGACACATGATACGCATACATACAACATACTCCTGTCAGGGTCTGGAATAGAACCCAGGTCTCTGGCGTGAGTGGTGAGTCACGATACCACTGTATGCATTTATACATTTACACACATGATACACTGTATAAATATGATACACTTCATACATATACACACTCATGACATGTCTTAACACACAAAAAAAATTATTCAGGTGAGGTTCGAACACAGGTGAGGTTCCAACACTGCCCACTGGACCACAATGGTGCTGTTTTATAGCATGTCTGGAATAAAAAATAAGTATTGTACTGTCACTGTTTATTCTCCCCTTTTTGGATTTCTGATCAAGTTATGTCAGATTTATTAATGTAGTGAATCATCAAATTTTTATTGAGCAGGTGTAATATTCATTAATATTAATTATTCAAATTCTTATTTTCACCAAGGTGCCGCTGTTTGGGGTCGAATGACCTGCAGGCTGCATTTTGCTCACGGGGCTGCGAGAAAATAAAAAGAGCGGGGCTGAATGAATAAAAAGAGTGAGGCTATGGACAAATAAATAAATAAAGTGCGACTGCTGAAAGTGCAAGCAGCTAGGGACACCGGCCCTCGCGGCCAAAAAACGGACCGGCCCACCGGGAATTTTCCCGGTCCTCCCGATTAGCCAATCCAGGGCCTGCACCTAACCCATCTAAACAAGCATGACAACTAAGTCAATGGAAAAGCAGTTGTTCTTTGCGCCACCTGGTGGCTATTGCATATTGCATTTTTTATGAAAAGGAGGCTTATACAACTGCGGCTGACAAATTGCTGTATTGCACGTGCAGAAACACGCGTTCTCAGTAAACATATCTGTACAAATACACACACACGCACACATATGTTACACTCCAAACATATACACACTCATGACACTCTATACATACACACAATAGACTCCTGTCAGGGTCTGGAATAGAACCCGGGTCTCTGGTGTGAGAGGGGAGTTACGATACCACTGAGCTACTGAAAGTTGATAAATCGCACAGATGAAATACAAACACAATACAGTGTATACACTATACTCCTTACATATAGACGTGTGATGCACTCCATACATTACACACACATGCTACACTCCATACATATACAGTACACACATGATATACTCTTTACATATACACACATGATACACTCCAAACATTTGCATACATGACACTGTATACACTCTATACATACACATACAATAGACTCCTGTCAAAGTCTGGAATAGAACCTGTGTCTCTGGTGTGAGAGGTCAGATATGATACCACTGAGCTACTGGAAGTTGATAAACCACCTAACAACAAAAAACAAACACAATACACTCTATACATATACACACACATGACACACCATACATTTGTACACATGACACTGCATACATTTAGACACATAACACACTACACATATACACTGTATACATATGCACGCATGATTTACTGCATTCATATGATCCACTCCATACATATAAAACACTCATGACAATCTATACATACACATAAATGATACATATGCACACACAATAGACTCCTGTCAGGGTCTGGCACAGAACCCGGGTCTCGGGTGTGAGAGGTGACTTAAAATACCACTGAGCTACTGGAAGTTAATAAACCCCACAGATGAATTACAAACACAATACATATACACTCCATACATGACATTCTGTATACATACAGTACACACATGATATACTCTTTACATACACACACATGATACACTCCAAACATGACACTCTATATACATACAGTACACACATGATATGCTCTTTGCATATACACACATGATACACTCTATACTTATACATACAATACACTCCTGTCAGAGTCTGAAACAGAACCGGGGTCTCTGGTGTGAGAGGTGAGTCATGATACCACTGAGCTACTGGAAGTTTTTAAACCCCCCACCAACGAAATATTAACACAATACACTCCTTACATACGCACACCATACATATACAAACTATACACTCAATACATATACATAGATGATACATTTCGTACATTTGCACACATGACACTCTATATATACACACATTTACCCTTTATACATATACACACGCATGCACACATAGAGTGAATAGAACCCAGGTCTCTGGTGGTGAGTGGTAATTCACAATACCACTGAGCTACAGGAAATTGATAGACCGATGAAATACAAACACAATACACTCTATACATATACAAGCACGATACAATCCTTACATATGCACACATGACAATCTATACATATACACTCCATACGTTTGCACACATGAAACTCTATACATACACTCAAATTATACACTTTAGACATATAGAATCCGGGCCTCTGGTGTGAGAGGTGAGTTACAATACCACTGAGCTACTGGAAGTTGATAAACCACACACACGAAATACAAACACAATACACTCTATACATATACACTCCTTACATATGCACACATGACAATCTATACGTTTATACACATACACGAACACAAATGATACACTCTATACATATACACAAACAATAGACTCCTGTCAATGTCTGGAATAGAACCCAGTTTCTGGTTAATAAACCACAATGACGAAATACAAACACAATAGACTATACATATAGTATCTCATGATAGACTCTATAAATATCCACACACATGTTATACTGCATTCATATGATATACTCCATACAAATACACACACATGACACTGTACATAAGTACTCCACACAGATACGCAAATGAAATGCTCTATACATATACACATATAATAGACTCCTGTCAGGATCTGGAAGAGAACCCGGGTTGCTGGTGTGAGAAGTCAGTTACAATACCACTGAGCTACTGGAAGTAGATAAACACACAGACAAAATACAAACACAATACACTCTATACACAAACACCTGATACACTCCTTACATATGCACAGGTGATACACTCCATACCTGACACACTATACAGTACACACATGATACACTCTTTACATATACACATACACACATGATATACTGCATTCATATAATCACGACACTCTATACATATATAATACACACAAAACACTCCTTACATATGCACACATGATACATATACATACAATACACTCCTGTCAGAGTCCAGAATAGAACCCAGGTTTCTGGCATGGGAGGTGAATCACGACACCACTGAGCTACTGGAAGCTGACAAAGCCTAACAACAGAATACAAACACAATACACTCTATACACTATACATATACACATGATACACTCCTTATATACGCACACGTGATACACTCCATACATATGCACTCTATACATATACACACACCTGACACTCCATACATTTACACACATGGTACACTCTATACATATACACAAATGATACACTGTATACATGATATACTGCATTCATATGATACACTTAATACATATGCACACACCTGACACTCTATACATATACACACTCATGACACTCTATAGATACACACTCCATACATATACACAAATGATACACTCTATACATATACACACATGATACACTCCTTACATATGCACACGTGATACATTCCATACATGACACTCTATACCTATACAGTACACACATTATATACTCTTTACATATACACACTATACATATACACTCCATACATTTGCATACATGACACTCATACATACACACACTCTATACATATACACACAATACACTCTATACATATACACACAATACACTCTATACATATACACTTCATACATTTGCACACATGACACTCTTTACATACACACATCATACACTCTATACATACACACACACACACCATACGAATGCACACATGATACGCTCAATACATATACACACATGATACACTCCATACAAAATCACACATGGACATCCAGCATTCTCCAGTCTCCGGCACCTAGACTGCAGACCTGCAAATGAAGTGTGGTCAGAGGAGAAATGGTCATGCCCAACTGAGCCTGGTTTCTCTCAAGGTTTTTTCCCCCTCACTTTCGTCATTTGGTTAAGTTTGTTCCTTGCTGCTGTCGCCACTGGCTTGCATGGCTTGGGACTTGTGGAGCTGGGCACCAATGGATTTGCTCTTCAGTGTTTGGACTTTCAGCAGTGAAAATTAAACCACTCTGAACTGAACTAAACTGAACTTTAACTCTGAAAACTGGACTCACAGTTTCAAATTGCAATTTATTAGAACATCTGTGTTAAGCTGCTTTGACACAATCTACATTGTAAAAGCGCTATAGAAATGAAGATTAATTGAATGAAATAAAATCATCACTTGTGGTTCAAAAAAGAAAGAGGACCATATAAATTGATGATTATTATTCTGTGGTGATACTCTAAACCTTTTAACAGCATTCTTTAATGTAGGAGATTACCATGGGCCTACATAATAGCTTCGGTGTCTACTACTTGTAAATAGGGTCACTTTCGGTATTGAGAAAAGAGCGGAAGAGCAAGTAACAGGTGAAAACCTCAAACACGAGAAAGCACATCAGCAAACTGTGGCATTAACACATCTGATACCATAGCAGGTTTATTTTCCACTGCACAGTTTTAACATCACGTACAGCAGATAAGAGAAGCAGCAGACAGCATCCTGTAAGGGCTACCCATTAAGATGATTCAAACTACTTTTTAAATGATTGAATGACCTGCTACTATTATTTTACTGTATATAAAGGAAAACATTTATTAACACATAGCTATTTTCAGCAAGTGTGTAAAACCCCTGCTTAGGCAAACTAGTCTAGAGGATTATCAAAATGATTAGCATAGTTTTTTATTTATTTATAAAGAATTAAAAGGTTTAACCAAAAGCTACAAGGAAAACTAATTTTTATTTGGAGGAACAAAATAGAGTGAGCCTGCAATTTTCATGCCAATTTCCATTGTCACATGATAAAATCGGTAAAGCTGAGCAGTGAGAGACTAGTAGCCACAGATGTCCTGTAGCAGCACAGAAGTACACAAGTAACTGAGCAAGAAACTGTACACCTTTAATGCTGTAACCTTCACAACGTGTTTTTTTCTGAAATAATCACTGTAAACAAACACAAAATAAAGGCTTTTGTTAAAGCACTTTACTTTGTAAAACATTGTTACATAAAAAGATGTTACAAGGATATGGCAAGCTCATATCAAGTACTCTATATTTTATTTTGCTAGGTGACTACATGAGACATAAATACATGGAGGTCAGAAAGATCTTTCATTTGATAGATTTTTACCAGTTGTGTATTTGCTAGCACTTTGTTTTTAGAAAGATTGAAGTGAACAATGCAGTGGTTTTTGGCTAAAGGTGTAGGAGGAGTCAACATAGTATCTGTTCCTCAAAGAGTTGTTCCTCATTTGTTAATTTTTTCTAATGAGAGAGCATTTCCAGACAGTGAAATCTGATAATGGAGTTAGGATTAGGCTTCAATCAGGATTCAACACCTATTCAATTCAACACCAATTCAACGCCTGCTGTGGGTTCAGAGAAGATCGCTCCTGCTGTGGTTCTGGGTTTGTGTTGTTTGGTGGGTTTGCCGAGCAACATTGCAGTAATCATCAGCATTGCTTGTGAGTGGAACACAAATCTGAGCTTCACTTTAAAACTGATGCTCAACCTTGCGGTCTCTGATGCTTTGAGTCTTTGTTTGGCTCCTTTTGTGATGTTTGGAATATGGTTTGGATGGAAATTTGGCCTTTGGTTTTGTAAGATCCTGCTCTTCTTGGGTCACTGGAGTCTGTATGTCGGTGTCCTGACGGTTACGTCCATGAGTGTGCACCGCTATCACAATGTCATCAAGACAAGGGTCACTAACAGGATGATTCTGCACAGGCTGGAGCGACGACACAGACACCTTCAGCTGATCTGCATCTGGACTCTCGCCTTTGTTTTTGCCCTACCAGTATTTTTCACCCAAGGACTAAAAGAAAAGAATGGCTTGCAAAGATGTCAGAGGACAGTGAGCTCACAGTTTGTGGCAGTGACTCTTCTTCTTCTTCAGATATTGCTTGGGTTTATTATTCCGTTTTTAATCATGTTGACATGTTATCTGTGGTTGCACAAAGGTTTGCGTCAAAACTCCAGGTTAGCCCCACAGAAGCAGGAATCCATAAACAAGGGGTCAAATGTTAGGACTTACAAGAAGAGACTTGTGATCAGCGTCGTTGTGGCTTTCTTTGTGTTT
Source organism: Danio aesculapii (assembly GCF_903798145.1). NCBI lineage: Eukaryota > Metazoa > Chordata > Actinopteri > Cypriniformes > Danionidae > Danio > Danio aesculapii. The sequence continues at coordinate 49,609,208 of NC_079452.1, read as the reverse complement.
TGGACTCCTGTGCACATCATCAATGTGATTGATATTGTCGCTACTTTGACTAGAACATCTCATCAAGATGTTTATTTACATCTTAAATCCTTCCGTCGTGTTTATGGTGACACAAGCAAGTCTCTTGCTTTACTAAACTGCTGTCTGGATCCTTTTCTCTATGTTTTTGTTTTAAGGAAGGTCATAAAGTGTACTAAGTAGAAGTACAATTGTTTATTTGGCAGGTACAAATTCAAATAATTACTTTAAAGTTCTAAGTTCTTTTTGCAGATTGGAGATCCTGTGTCTCTTTTCTAAAGGGTTGTGTGTGATCCAAGATCATTACTCTAATGCTGTGGTACTCAAACTTTTTTGTTTATGTTTTTCTTTAAACCTTTAAACCTTAATCCCACCATTTACCTTTACTTTATGAAAAATGAACACTTTTGTAATCAAAAAACTTGAAACATAATAAAAGAAAGATGACATAAAAGAAGACACGGTCACCTCTACGATTGAGACCGAAATTAAAAGATGGTTGGTCACAAGATCTTAGATGGAATACTGATGTAGCAATTCTGATAAATATGTGGTCGAAAATGCATTCAGCCAGATTGTTCTACTTGCTCTTTCCCCTGTTGAGCTTATCCGTAAAAAGCGGAACCACTGCTGATGTACACTGGAGAGACAGATTTACACTGTATCATGTTTTAAAAAATGTTTATGTTTGCAAAAATAAAAACATACTTGACTGCAATTGCTATTTCTGAAATAACACAGCTTCTTCATTCTCTTTAAAAATACCCATCACAGCACCCGACCTGTGAACTGGTTTTTCATAAAATAGCTTTGTGAATGTTTGTAGATTACTAGTATTAATTGCTAGCTTTCGCAGTATTAGTTTGAAAGATCACAAAAAGCCAATACCCACCCACAGACCCCCATCATCATGAAAGTGGTTGAAAGTCGACAAACATTCTACGTCAGTTGGCTGCAGGGGAGCCGATAACAATTTTGGCTTTTAACCACTACTCACTGTGGCCTAAAGGTGAAGAGACAAAAAAAGTGAGCAGGCCCTTAGATGCATCCTAAAGCTAAAGCATCAAATAGACAGCATTTTATTTAAGTATTGCTGTTATTTACAGAAATGGAAGCTGTATAACTTATTCAGCATACAAAGGATTTTAAATGTAGGTTGCAGGAGGCTTTGTGCTTCACTCATGTTCCAGTAATCAGCATAAATGCATCTGAAGCTTCTAGTTTTATCATGCAGACATGTGCTAGACATCAATCAAAACTGTAAACGGTTTACATTTATTTTTGTAGAACCTACTCTCCCTAAAATCTAAATAATGTGAACTTTTAAATGAATAAATTCTATATTTTTCTAGTATTTTAACCTCTTATCACAGAGATATAGGCTACTGGTGTGTGCTGCTTTTCTGTTGATAGCTTATTAACTTAAAGGGGGGGTCCAGAGTGTATTTTTAAGGTTTGGTTGTTGTTTGCAAAGCAATATGTGCTCGTGCTTCATTTGTAAAAAAAACAACATGTTATTTATTTCATAAATCTTACTTTGATTAAGTACTGCTACTTAGCTAACAAGAAAACGGCTATTATATTAGGTGCGTTCGACTTCATGCAACGCTGTGCAGATCGATCGAAATCTGTCTTAAAGCGGTGCATGCTGGTTAGAAATATTGCCTTGATTGATGCTGCGCCGACGCCATGTGACTGTCACATGTGGCATCAAAGTACCGCGACAGAGCTCCGAGATTAGACGACTGAATCAGGCCGTGCAGCATCTGAAGAGCGATTGCAGGACCTGTAATGATGACACTGATATTACACGATTACACTGATATCACCGCATGACAACAACCACGTGTGTTTCAGGTTTATTATTGGACAACTTCCGATTCACAAAATTCAAAACAAACAATTCACTTTTCATACCCTCTCTATCTTGTACACATCATGCTTATTAAAAGACTACAAATATTTTACTGCAGTAATCATGTTTTGTTAAATAATCTGGTTATAAAGGCTAGCTTGTTTGCACAGGTTTATTTTCTACCTTGAGAAACCTACTCCATGAACGATTTAAATGATATATTTTAGTAAAAACCTAAATATTAACTCAAATAAGTCTTACAGGCTTGTAATAAAATAATTATGATCATTGATCCAGCCACCCTAAAGGTTTCTTATCAAATTAAGTTAAAGAACTATTTTATTAAATTATTATAAAATTATTTTTAAGATTATAATATATATATATAAATATATATATTTTATTTCCTGTCTAGCCGTTTATACCTGGTCTTTCTGGGAAACTTCTACTTAAAGTGTAGCTCACTTATTTTAGGAATGTCCTTTTGTTCAATCTTTTTGGATTAAAGTGCTTTTTAAAAATGCTTTCATTATATCAAAATAATCTTAATAATTGTTTAGGACTTAATCAAAACACCTTGTTTTGGGTTTTACATTAATATATATTGGAAAGTTTTATATCTATAAATGTAAATAATGTAAACCCCTTTTTAGCATATTCAAAAAGAAGTATAAGCCTAGAGGGATGTTTAAACTCCTAGAATTTGTGCTTATTGCTTTGTATTTAAATGGCCTGTTCGTTTTTATGTTTATATTACCCTCTCGTTTCCCCTTATTTCTCTCATGAGTTTGTAATATATTTAATTCATAATTCCCTTTTTGTTTAAAAATGAACTATAGTTTGTAGAGACTGTATTCTGTTTTATTTGTAAATCTTTTGTTGTTCTAAATAAAAACAATTTAAAAAATTATAATGACACCATGTGATCGGTCATCATGACTGCCGCAAAATTTATCTCGTTGATCACCGGCTGCAGCTGTGCTTCATGTCGAAAGCACCTATTTTCTTATTTTCATTTGAAGTTCCACCCTCAAGAGCCTCTGATTGGTCAGCTAACATAATGTGCTGTGATTCGCGGATCGACTCCACGTCACCAGGAAGCCCCACACCTCTACTAGCACAGGCATTCAGTCAGCTTAACTGTGTCAGTCTGAGCCTGAATAAGACAAAAAATTACACAGAGGACACAGCTTAACCTCATGCCTGCTCTCTAAAATAAAATCTGACAAGTGTCTCACATATAATTGTAATAAGCATGTGTAAGTAATATGAAACATTCACATATATTTTGCGACTTTGTTAATTGAGATGTAGAACAAAAGGAAAGCAGACGCATAGAGAGACACTGCAGCGCTGCTGAAGATTGTGGATGTTTACAGCAGTTTGAAGGATAAATATGAATTTTAAGCTAAACTCTAATGGTGCCAAACAACATTTACCATTGTTTATCCTTGTTTATGTCCTTGCTATAAAATACCGTTAACTCTACCGTTAGAAACTATTCATGTAATAGATCAATTTTAACAAATAAATATACTCACAGGTTGTGGCTCAAAATCCACAGCTTCGTCTATTACGGTTGGAGCTGCTCCTGAGCTGGTAGAGATTCTGGAAGCTGTCCTGTGTCAAATGCTAGAGCTATATCTTTTAATAATTTTCTGGAACATATTTAAAGTTAAATTGTAAGCACTTCTCTTTGTGTCGTGTCCTTTGGAAGCCCAAATACAGAAACAAAAGAACATACCTGCCAACATTTGTCTCTGAAAATCTGGGAGACCTTGGGGGAAGTGGTGGGGGTGGGATTGAGTGGGGATGTCTTGGTGAAGTAACAGTTCACCAGAGTTTTCCGGGAGAAATAACAAAACGAGATGGTGGCAGGAGATGGGTCTGAAACACAGGAGACTCCTGGGAAAAACAGGAGTTTTGGAAGCTCTATAAAATGGCAACATTTGGACAGAACTTTAGCTTTCTCTGCTATAACATTACAGCACCTCTGGCCAGGCCCCTTTGCTGCGCAGGGTGTATGTGCGTTACCTGAATGGTTTATGACTTTATTAAACCAGATGTATTTTTTGGAAGTCCCCAAACTTTGTTCGCTGTAGGCTTTGCTAAGCGAACTCTCTAAAAGCCTAACTCTATAAATGTCTGTTTTTGCATTGAACTTTGTGCGTCTTACATTCAGAGATGCTGTTTATGTTCACACAGCTACATTACACAACAATTAAAGTTTAAAGTATGATATTGTAGGTCATAAAAATTCTATTAAATAAAAACATAAAATAAAACAAAACAAAACAAACATCACAAACTGTCAACTGTGTTGTTTCCTTTGCTTATTAAATTTGCTCTGTAATATCTAATGGTCAAACAGCTCTTTCACATGTTTATTTTTTACACTTTGAGAGAAGTAAAATTGACATATGTGGTTTCAACAACCAGATGTATTTAGACCTGTCCAGTTTCATCTGGAATGTATTCCAGACCACCTCCTGAAGTGATTTGACCCAGGTAATAAAGAGAATTCTGGCCCAGATTTGGCATAAATCTGGCACAACAGGCATTCATCCACCCTGGTTTGGTTTAAGGTGGCACACAATACTTGGGCCAGATGAAAAATGTAATATTTGCCCCAGATGTTAACAATTGATAAGTGGGCCATGTAAGTTTTGCCCACATTTGACCCACATTTAAAATACATTCATTCTTTTATTAATTTTCTTTTCGGCTTAGTACCTTTATTAATCTGGGGTCGACACAGCGTAATGAACCGCCAACTTATCCAGCATATGTTTTATGCAGCAGATGCCCTTCCAGCTGCAACCCATTACTGGGAAACACCCATACACTCTCAATCTCACACTACAGACAATTTAGCTTACCCAATTCATCTATAGTCTTTGGACTCTGGGGGAAACTGGAGAATCTGGAGAAAACCCATGCAAACGTAGGGAGAGGTGCTTTTATTTTGGTGAAATTATACAAACAATTGTCCCCACTAAAAGAATAAGAATGCTACATTTACCAAATTTCCTTCAGAGGGAAGAATCCGGGGAAATTCAGAACTTTGGATTGGTTAACACATGATCGGAATCGAACCCAGGTGTATCCTTTTTTACAGCCATATATTGTCCAGCACAGGTAATAGTGTAAATGAAGAGAGACCACAGAGATTCATCTAGATACATTGTATCCCTGTTTTGATTAAAACTGCTGTAAATTTCAACACATACGTCTGACTTGTTTGTGACAAGAAGTATTCTTAGTTATGTTTAGTTGTATTGTGATATCTTAAACAAAATCAACTGTTATAAAAGTAATGCATGCATGATCTTTGTCTTCTCTTACTTGGACTATGTATTCATTATTGTGCCAAATGCATTCTGGTAATAGTTTGAAAAAGCAAATAATGCATTGGTAAAACTTTAAAACTTTACATTTTTGTACAATGCAGATGAGTTCTCAATGGAGGATGACCACACTTTGAGTGCACCTTTCTCTCTCAACAGCCAATCACAGCATCAGAATGCAGAAGTAACAAAGTCCAAAGTGCTCCACTACAGAATGGTATAAATGTTCCTGCAATAGACAGACCCCATTCTGATGTTGTCTTTCAACAACAAATTGCTTACAAAGACCAGTCCATTATTCCTGCATGGTGTGAATAAACTGCTCGTTTACAGAATCTTATTGGATCACACTTAGGATGCTGTGTGAGAGTTTAAGATAAAATATTGTAAAATAAATAAATAAAAATAGGATAAAGATGTTACAAATTTCATCATGTGCTCTCTGTTTTGAACTGCCAAGCTATTGCATTGTGTTGAGAAGTAAATGCATCACATTCTGTATATAGAACCTTTCTAAAAGCAGAGGAGAGAAGCAGAGGAAGCTAGGTTAAAGCTGTGGTTTTAGTGTTAGTACGTAGGAGGAACCAGCATAGCCCCTATTCTATGAACAATCATTAGTCATTCAGTAAGAAAAAAGATTGTAATGAGAGAAGATTCAGCATTTTCCAGACAGCAAAATCTGATGATGGACTTAGAATTAAACTTCAATTCAACATCTAGCAGCACTGCTGTGGATTCAAAGATCGCTCCTGCTGTGGTTCTGGGTTTTTGTTGTTTGGTGGGTTTGCCGAGCAACATTGCAGTAATCATCAGCATTGCTCGTGACTGGAACACAAATCTGAGCTTCACTTTAAAACTGATGCTCAACCTTTCAGTCTCTGATGCTTTGAGTCTTTGTTTGGCTCCTTTTGTGCTGTTTGCAATACTATTTGGATGGAAATATGGCCTGTGGTTTTGTAGGATTCTGTTCTTCTTGGGTCACTGGAGTCTGTATGTCGGTGTCCTGACGGTCACGTCCATGAGTGTGCACCGCTATCACAATGTCATCAAGACAAGGGTCGCTAATAGGATGATTCTGCACAGACTGGAGCGACGACACAGACACCTTCAGCTGATCTGCATCTGGACTCTCGCCTTTGTTTTTGCCTTACCAGTTTGGTTTACTCAAGAACTCAAAGACAGAGATGGATTCCAAAGATGTCAGAGGACAATGAGCTCACAGTCTGTAGGTGTGACTGTCTTACTTCTTGAGATCCTGTTGGGCTTTTTCATTCCATTTTTAATCATGTTGACATGTTATCTGTGGTTGCACAAAGGATTGAGACAAAACTCGAGTTTAACCAGAGCTCCACAGGAGCAGGAATCCAGAAACAAGGGGTCAAACGTTAGGAATTACAAGAAGAGACTTGTGATCAACATTGTTGTGGCTTTCTTTGTATTTTGGACTCCTGTTCACATCACCAATGTGATTGATATAGTCATTATCCTGACTAATCCGGATGATCATTCACAGCTGAAGTTTTTCCGTCATGTTTTTGGTGACACAAGCAAGGCTCTCGCTTTACTAAACTGCTGTCTGAATCCTTTTCTTTATGTTTTCATTTCAAGGAATGTTATAAAATGTATTAAGCGAGAACACACCAAGATGACACCAAAAAAAATCTGTGTGACAAATTGTGTGTGAACACACCAAATGGACGTCCACACCAGAAGAAAACACCAGACTACGTTCATTGACATGCTGAATCGGGTCAACTCTGATGTGAGGCAACGTATCAAACACATCACAAAATTAGACAAACAGATGCTCACAGATGGCCTATAACCCCAAAATGTTTATTTCACAGGATCACAAAACCTCTGCTATATCAATTAATACCTTTGTTCAGGTAATACCTTTGTTTATTTCCAATGTATACAAGCTGGATAAATGCAATTCTAAAATCTATGATCTGCCAAGAGATTATAATTAGAAATTGAATCACTAAATGCTGTAAATACTTACCATAAATATTTCTAGACTGAATGATGTCTTGTTTATTTGTGTACTTTACTCTTCCCATCTACTTCATCACACACTTCTAGTGTGAAATAGTTTTTCCCCCATTTTAAAGGTCAAGTACCCCACAACAAATGACAATTCTGTCATTAATTACTCACCCTCATTTAATTCCAATCTCCTTCGTTCATCTTCAATACACAAATTAAGATATTTGAGCTAAATCCGAGAGCTCTCTGGGTCTCCACAGACATCAACGTTCTCAAACGGAACCAAAGTTAGCCATTTCTTCAATAAAGAGGAAATTTAACTGTCCTGTGTTGAATTTTGGTATCGCTGCAGTATTATTAGTTTATATTATTTTAATGACCACACTGTACTGTAAATATGGACATGACTGAAAGCTAAAATGCAGAAGCAGGAAAGTGAACTGTGCATGAGGGTTTGACCTTTTTTTAGTTTCACAGCAAAGAACCATGTGATTAGCATACTGATTAGCTTTATTTTTAACGTTCGCTCACTGGCCCCTTTATTTGAAGCACAGTTCTAATACCAAGTTATTCTCCATTTTGCCTTCAGAACTCAAGCAATTTCGGCGACGCAGTGGCGCAATAGGTAGTGCTGTCGCCTCACAGCAAGAAGGTCACTGGTTCAAGCCTCGGCTGGGTCAGTAGGTGTTTCTGTGTGGAGTTTGCATGTTCTCCCTGCGTTCGTGTGGGTTTCCTCTGGGTGCTCCGGTTTCCCCCACAGTCCAAAGACATGCGGTACAGGTGAATTGGGTAGGCTAAATTGTCCGTAGTGTGTGAGTGAGCGTGTATGGATGTTTCCCAGAGATGGGTTGCAGCTGGAAGAGCATCCGCTGCATAAAACATGTGCTGGATAAGTTGGTGGTTCATTCCGCTGTGGCAACCCTGGAATAATAAAGGGACTAAGCCGAAAAGAAAATGAATTTATGAACTTTAGCAATTTCTTGTGGCATAAATTCAACAACATTCCCCAGAGATTCAGGGGTCTGTTGTTCGTACGTGGGTTGCTCAGTTAGCTGGATTTGGTTATTGATGATTTGACAATTCAGGATTGTTTCGTTCTTCAAAACTCCTCCGAGTGTTGTTGTCATAGCAACAGATCTGGTAGCTCGGGAGCAGGCTTATATTTCATATAAACAGGGTTAGATTGGATCTTTTCAAGCAAAGGTAATACTGAAAGTATACCGAATGCTGATATTTTCGTACAGTAGTAGTTTTATACATTTGGGAAAATAGTAAAATAGTTTTAAAAAATAATATAAATATAGTTTTAAAGTTAAAAAAAGATTTATGTTTCATAGAAGTTAAAATATGTATAAATAAAACTTATGCAGTCTGCACTCTGAATTAAAGTACAAAGACTGTCACGGGGTGATTCTCCCCAAGGGAACATTTATTAAAATGGACTTTGTAGACACAAAGGCGCACTATTTTTTTTTAGATACCAGCGTTAGTACAATTTGTGTATGATAACAGACATGCACAATACTTGACTGTTTAATTAAATGGAATATTAATTTATGCAGTCATGCACATGTTTTGACAGCTAATATGACAATGATTTGATGCTTTACAAAAGTTGCAGACACCTGTACTGATATCGAAATGCTTTTTTTGATGGAAAATTTATTCAAACAGGCAGTTATTTCTTACGCCAATTAAGAAACTTGAATAGGCCTAGGCGACTATAATAAAGAACATCTGCTATAAAAGTAAAACTAAATAAACTGTTAAATTCTCTTGACATATGAAGTGTAAAGCCCGAAGCCTACAACAAAGGTGGAACGTTACTGCGTATCTAACGTATTTAACAAACAGTTTCCCACGAATTTTGTCATTTTGCTCACATGGAGAATTGAATATTAATCAGATGATGTCTACATTTAGGAAAATAAAAAAATATATATTTTTAACTTATATATATATATATATATATATATATATATATATATATATATATATATATATATATATATATATATATATATATATATATATATATATATATATATATATATATATATAAAATAATAATATAAAATATATATTTTTTAAACTTATGCAATCTGCACTTTTTATATACAAATGCATACAATCGCTTTAGTACTTGTGTATGATAATAGACCTGCTCAATAAGCAACATAATTCATTTATGCAGTCATGCATGTTTTGACAGCTAATATGATGGTGATTTGGTCCTTCACAAAAGTTGCACATACCTTCACCAATTTCAAAATGGTTTTGTGATGCAAAATTAAAACATCCAGTTATTCTTTACACCGGTTAAGAAAACAGCTACTATATTACTACTATGGCTACTATAGTAAAGAATATCCACTCTAAAAGTAAAATTAATTAATTTGCTAAATACTCTTGACAGATGGAAGTGTAAAGCCTGCAGCCCACAACAAAGTTGAAAAGTTATGGCGTATCATACTTAACAAACCGTTTCCTATGAATTTGATGAAATTTTGCTCACATGGAGAGTTGAATATTAATCAGATGATGTCATTACTCTACTGTGCGGTTAGCCAAACATTGCATTGGTGATTATGATTTTGAGGATTGATAGATTTGTCCTTTACAACACCCACAGTGATCTCAGATCAGTTCATAAAGACATTTTAATCTGGTTCGCAAACTTGTTTAAAGAACCAAATTAGCCAGAGATCAGTAATCAAGATTAAAAGATACCAGATCTGCCAAATCATCTTAGATCATTTAAGCAAGGTACGAAGAACAGACCCTTGGACATAGTCATAATAAATGCTCATATTTCGAATGAAGTTCCACAGATTGGCAGATAAGGTCCTACATTTTTGTCTTTTTTGGCTTGGTTTGAACCTGAATACACTGAGTGGCTGCCAAGCGATTGGCTGATTTAAGAACTTTTATTGCTAAAAAAACTTGGACTGAAAATGTATTTTTTAATGAAAATATATTAAACATATATTTCCAGTTATGCAATTTACAGTAACATATATCAATATCATTCAAATCCTTGGACACAGATTTGAGAACAGAATAACAATACAACATATATCAGGTCACCGCGTTTGGCTTAAATGCTTTTTTTTCTTTCTTTTTTTTCAGATGGATAAGGATTTCGACTATATGCACAACAACATGTTGCAGTACTAAAAAAGTTTAATAAGTTTCATTAAACTACTGTTTCTGACATATTCTTAAATTGAGAATACAACCAACAGGGAGATAAAAGACAATGCGAGGGAGGTTGAGCTTCAGAAATCAGATGCAATGGGGGAAGAGTTTTTTTTTTTGATACAAGCTGGTTTTGGATCTAGTACATTTGTGCACTGAATGCCTCAGGTTATGACAGATGTGATTTAAGACAAAGATCAGAATCAAGGACTGAATTTTGTTGCCACAATGCACCTGTCCAGCAGGATGTGGCACTACAGTAAAGGTCAAAAGATGCGAAAGGACTGAATAACAGTGGTGTGATACGTTTTCAAACTAGCCTAAAACATGCCAGAGGGGCACAGCCGTGAGCAGGCATTCGTGGAGCTTACAGGCAGGAAATATATCATTACATTGTTTTTTTTAGAAAAATTTGTGTTCTCCATCACATTGCTATGGAGAAAGTGTGGAAATATGTGATTGAAACTCTCACAGTAAATAAGGAGGCAGCTGCGCTCCAAAATCGCATACTCTTTTTAGTAGTTTGTACTTATATGATATATGTAAAAGGGGTGGAACAGTGGGTAGCACTGTTGCCTTACAGCAAGAAGGTCACTGGTTCAAGCCTTAGCTGGGTCAGTTGGCATTTCTGTGTGGAGTTTGCATGTTCTCCTTCACATGGGTTTCCCCCTGGTGCTCCGGTTTCCCCCACAGTCCAAAGACATGCAGTACAGGTGAATTAGTTAAGCTAAATTGTTCATAGTGTGTGTGTTTGAATGAGTTTGTATGGGTGTTTCCCAGTGATGGGTTGCAGCTGGAAGGGCATCCGCTGCGTAAAACATATGCTGGATAAGTTAGCGGTTCATTCAGCTGTTTCAACCACCGATTAATAAAGGGACTAAGCCGAAAAGAAAATGAATGAATTTTCTAATCAGAATGAATGTACTACATTCGCCATATTGTCCTGATCATGTGACCAACTGGCATCAATTGCATCATTTCACTACCATAATCCTCTCCTGTGGCCTAATGGAATCATATGCCCACTTCAAGATCCAGATAGACTCTATCAGTTCTTTAATGAATTCTGATGTACTATTTTTTAGCCTACTATATACTTTGAAAGTATGCGATTTTGTATGCAGCTGAAACCTGTTAATCGGCTCACTCCAGGCATGCTTTACGTTCACACTGACACACCCTCTATGAACAGCAGATAAAAGAGCATTGACGTTAAATGCCCTTAACACTTCCAACAGGCACAATTCATTTATAAAAAGCCTTGGTTGTTGATCTGTGATGGAAATGGTTGTACTTCTACATACACGTTTAAAATTTTAAACACCTTTAGTCAGCATCTCATAATAATAATAATAATAATGATGACAATTATAATAATCAGAGCAATAATTACAGTTTGGCTATAATAATGCATAACGTCTTAAATCTACCCTAGATAATCTCCATCTCTCTCTCCTCCCTTGTTCCAAAAGTTCCTCAACCGTCTTTGTTCACCCCAACATACAGCAACTTAAATATTTACAATGATTCATTTACAACCAATGGTTCTGCCCATTAATCATTTAGTCCTGGAGATAAAAAGCTTGTGGCACAGGATACATTTGTCCAGTGAGTTTAAAAGAGGCCCTGTTCCGAGGCTCTCACATGGCCAGTAGCTGATTGAGTGCCATGCGAAACTGTTGGGTGCACCCCGCCAGCTCCCGCACCCTCTCTGTCATGTCTCTGGTGGACCCTGGCGACGGGTACTGCAGGGCTGCTGTTTTGGTGCTGACCACAATGTCTTTGAGTTTGTCACAGAGTGTGTTGCTGTGCTGTGCCACTCTGGTGCGAACCTCGGGAGACTTGGCTTGCCTGGAGAGCGTGTCTCCGATGAAGACCAGCTTGTGGGCACTGAGGATGACGAACTTGCTGTGGGCGACGAAGATTTTGGGCGGCTGGTTGTTGTTGATGGACGAGTAGAATGCGTCGATGGCGTTGGTGAGCGTGGTGATGTTGGCTTCACATTGCTCCATGTAAAAGAGCAGTAGCTGCCGGTCGCCCATGCACAGTTTACTGCGCTGCGTCTGGGGGTAGTGAGAGGGCGGGGTCCAACCCGAAATGTCATTGTTGATTGGTCGAGACACCTCCTGCTCTAGTCGTTCAAACTGCTTTAGCTGTTGAATATTTAAGACACAAGTGAGTAATATTTCACAAATGTATTCGTAAAAATTTTTATTTTTCATATTTTACTCAATACACTTGTATTTTTTTTAATAAATGATGAAATATATATGTACTTAAAATGTATACTTGTCAGTTAAAAGATTAACGTGGTTGATTCACGATATAACATGGATCTTTCAACTTTTTTTGCAAAATATATAAAACTTATTAATGAACAGTGTTGGGCAGTAGCATCGCTACAAGTAGTGACGCTACTAGCTTAACTACATTTCTCAGTAGTGTGGAGGTGGCGCCACTACTTTCTAAATCAAATAGTTTTTCAGTAGCGAAGCTATTTTTTTAATCAAGCTACATTTACTGATCGCGAATCAATCAGAGCTGTGAGACCGGTGTCTAGCCGATGAAAGTAAATCCATATGATAGTTAGAATCTTCTTCTTCCTGTTTTATGGTGGTTGACAACAAATATTTTGGTGCGTTACTGCCACATCTCACTCTCGGGTGCATTTCCGAAAATCATGGTTAGCCAACTAAAGTCGCAAGTTGTGTCATTACAAACATAGTTTGTTGCTTTGGCTTTTTACAAATCCATCGTTCCAACAAACATTCGCAAACTGTGTGGCAAACTAGTGTGCTAGCAACTACACCTCTAGAGCTGTAGTTAGAAACATAGTTCCTGGCTGTGTTCTTTTTCCAGTTATCCCTCCTATGCCCTATTCGTTTAGAACATTCTAACATTTAAACTTGGAATTATTTTAAAAAAAAGTATTAAAGTCATTTTTCTTAGGTGTAATTTGCTTTCAAAGTATTTTTACAGTTTAGTTTTAGCGATCTTCATGTTTAGAATTGTGCTCCCTTCGCAGTGGACTTTATGTTTATTTCATAGGACATTGATGTCATTTTAAACACAGCCCTGGCTCATGACGAAAGCTATAGGTGACCTATTATTTAAAAGCGGAGTTTATGTTACATCTCCAAAGCTTGTGAAAACTAAAAACATAGCATACGTTAATGCTTTTTATTTATAGTAGGCTATTTATTAAGTATTTGTACTGTATATTACATGGGCCTGTTGGTTAGAACATTGCTGCAGTGGTTTGCATGTCACATTGTAAAACTAGACATTTAATTTTTTTTTATAAATAAACAAACAATATTCTACTTAATAATAATAATAATAATAATAATAATAATAATAATAATAATAATAATAATAACTATCATCATCATCATCATCAAGATTTTTTTCATTTCCTAATAAATGATCAATATAAAATTTCATTTCTTAATAAATAGCCTCATTATTTATTTATTTATTTATTTATATATGAAATTAGAATATGTGTTAGCTTTTGTAAGTGATTTTATGTTTTACAATAGAGTATGTAATGTTCTCAATAATATTTGAAAAGAAAACATAGGCCCCATATGTGCCATTTACATTTATTTCAATTGAAATGAAAAACAAATGCATATTTTTCTAGTTTTAAATGCGTGTGCGTGTAAAACAATATAATTTGCACAAATAAATGATGGGGTTCTTCTCTAAAGAAGTTGTTACCGCCCTGTTTAGAGCATCATTATGGGCATTTTGCGTCATAACTAACGTGGTTCAAACCATGAATCACTACATCAATCTTTTCCAAAACGATGCATCATACTATGATGGTTCAGCCGTGAGTTACATCGTTGTTTGGGAAATGTCGTTTGGGACGTCACCAACCAAATAGACTAAAGATGACGAGAGGAGTTATTTCTGAAGCAGGATTCCTCAAGACTATACCTCGAGAAGTACACGTTAAGATGCAATAACGTTAATTCTGATGCTGTGCTCAAAAAATACTTTAGTAATATTAAGTACTATAATATTTTTGAACTTAGCAATAGTGAAGTACTCAAATTAATTTGTTGTGATACTTTTTTTTTAAACTTTTTTATTTTAAAAGTTTTGTGGTACTTTTTTATTAAACATAAACAAATAATATAATATTATGTATATATGTCTATGCAATTCATTAATGAATAGTTGTAAATATATATACAATATAACGCGTATTTCTAAATATTTCCCTTTCTATAAATTACTATAGTATTATAAATGTGTAATACCTGATTTTATTAGATTTTTTTGTTTTTGCTTTGTTTTTGTTTTTTGTTTCGCTTTGTTTCTGTTTGGTACAGCATATTATTTGCAGTAAATAATTTAACTGAACAATTAGGCCTCATATGTTTCATTGACAGTTTTACTGATCACTAAGATATGACTGACTTGGATTTAAGTTGCTTCGATTTAAAATGAAAATCGCAATAATAGCTTCGATATAGCTTAGCTACTTTTGCCAAGTAACTTTTAGCTTAGTTTGCTACATTTCCCAGAGGGTAGTATTTAGTGTAGAGGAGCTAATAGCTTAGCTCACTACATTTTTCAAGTAGCTTGCCCAACACTGTTAATAAATTACATGTATACATACAAAACAAAGTATATTTAAATTCAAACAATACACTGTAAAAAATCCAGTCTACCTTCATTTTTAAGCTGAATCAAATTAGCCTTATGAGTCCATTGAACTTTTATTATGTTAAACTGACTTAAAACAGCTTGCGTAACTTATAAAATTAAGTTAGAAGATGATTAACTTAGTTTAATAAGTTACAATGACCAAAAAACATATGCTGTCAGGACTCATTGGTCATATAATTTTTAAAGTGTTTTAATAAGAAGCCAGAGCTTAGCAAAATGTTTAATAATGTTTTAAAAATGTAAACAATGTAAACATAAGTGGCTTAAGCAAGTGAGCATCGTTAAATATGTAAATTCTTCTTTAAACACTTAATCAGCTGTATTTATACTCCTTGGCATATTTATGAGCATTTATGTTTCAATTAATCATGTTCTAATTTAATTAAAATTATGAAAAATGGAAAATGTCCTACATTGTAAAACTTTATGAAAAATTATATTGTGTTTTATAACATAAAAGGTGTTATAGTCTTGCATACCTGCTGCTGTTCAAGCTGAGTCTTGTTTTGTTTGATGCTCCCTTTTTCCAACAGCTGTTTTTGGTTCTTCTCAAACTCTTCTTTACCCTAAAATAGAAAAAAATATGCTTTATGAATGAATAAATACGTCTATGGATGAAGGGTGGATTAATTGTAATGCTATTTAAATGCAAAAAGGTATGTCACAACTTGTTTTCTATCAAAAGATATTGTTAATTATTCGTGCATTGATTCATATTAATAAGATAAACCTTCACTATTAGTCACAACTGGCATGTTTCCACTATTTGTTTCAAACAGTGTGTACTGAAAAGCTTCTATTCACTCCACAGGGGGGCAGTATAACATCACAGTGAAACTCAACACAGCCATTTTCGGCTGTTGAAAAGATTACAGAAGTCAGACTCTTAATTAAACACACCTCCTCTGATTTTTCCCCTAATTGGAGTTTCAAATGAAACATAAAAATCTATAAAAATAATTGTTTTAGGTGATAAAGTAATCTACCTTGAGCATATAACAAGAAATAGGTCGTTTTCTTTTTTTAAAAAAAAGAAAAAAGGAAAATATCAGTTACGTGGAAAGCCTGAAGATTAAAAAATGCCGCTATGGCTAAACTCTGGTCATTTATCTGCACAGTTTCCGTGGAAGTTTTGACAGAATGACATGCAACAGCTGGTGCTAAAGGAAGATGTATGTGGGCTTTAAGGAAAAGCAGGTCTGCACATGCAATCGAGGTGATTGATTAAAGGCCTGAGGCTTGACACAGTGGGGATTAGAGGCAGAGCCCATATAAGGATGGCATGCAGACTAATGAGAACATACATCTAGAAAACCAATCTGAAGATTTTTGTATTTGGCATACCTGTAAATGGACATAGTCATAGTCCTCCATCCAACCCTCCTCTGTCGTTTCATACGGCCTATCTGGAGCCTCCTCCTCGGCTGAGAATTTGGGAGGGGAGGGTAACGGGCGGGACTGAATGTTGGCCCTTTCTGGTGTCCCTGACTGATAGGCTGAGATGTTGTTATTATTGGTCAGCGAGTCACCGGTATGAGGAACGGGTGGCAAAGGAAGCTGCTGCTGTTTGTTTGTCCGTTTGAAGAGCAAAGAGGCATTGCCATGGAGAAACGATGCTAACTGCTTGGTGTCATCAGGTACACCACGTGCACACATGACCAGCCGGTCCAGGTCATCCCCACCTGTGCCTGGCTGAGATGTCATCAGGGCTGCAGGGGACCAGCCCAAAGTGTCCAGTGCCTGACTGTACCTCACCAGACCTTGGAAGGCCTCCTCCATCTTCTGCACCTGCTTGCCAAGCTTGGTCTGTAGTGTGCGGTCGGTGGCCTGGGTGGCATTGGCTACAGCACCTCTAGCGAATTCCAGCAGGTCCCTGACTGCCACACGGATGCGGTCCACGGCCTGTCGGATGGCAGGGAGGTTGGACTCCATCTGAGTGGAGCTGCGCCAGTTTCCACTGATGAACGACATGAGGAGGGAAACGGAGCTCTCCACAGCCTGTTGATGACGGGACAGCCGCTCCATAGCCTGGTCCAGATCCAGGAGCAGCAGGCGACCTGCCCCGGAAGATTCCCGCACTGGCACCATGTCCAAAGAGGATGTGGAGAGATTACTGCGAGTGCTTCCGGTGCTGGACGCTGACAGCCGTTTGAAGCTGACTGTGAGCTCCTCGGTGGCCGCTGCATCACGGACCACCTGTGGAGGCACATCATACACGTAATCGCCTGAATCTTCGCCTGCCGGGCGCTCGCGAGGGAAGTCGTACACATCTGTGGGGTGGTGGTCCTGTGGGCCACCTTTTCGCAGGCTGGCAGGGATGTCGTAGATCTCCTGGCCCTCAGGCTGTCGTTTTCCTATTAGCTGAGGAGGAGGAACATCATAGACATCCTCTGGTATGGGAGGCTCAGGACCGCCAGGGATCTGAGACAGATAGGCTTGGTTCTGATTCTCCAGGCTCTTCATCTTGGCAAAATGAGGAGGAACGTCATACGTTTCCTCCCTGATTGGACCATCTGGAACATCTTTGCTGACAGATGGAGGAATGT
Organism: Danio aesculapii; assembly: GCF_903798145.1. Lineage (NCBI taxonomy): Eukaryota > Metazoa > Chordata > Actinopteri > Cypriniformes > Danionidae > Danio > Danio aesculapii. Next base: position 49,591,572 of record NC_079452.1, on the reverse strand, counting down.
CATATACCTGTAAAAAGAAATAATGTGTTTACCAAAACAAGCCTGCTGTAATCATAACTGAACTCATTGTGGATTTAATTGTTACACTTTTGGTTTATATAAGTTGAGAGTAAACCATTTTAAAGGTTTAATTTAGTTGTTACAACCTTATAATATTAAAAATATATGAAAAAATGGATTGCATTTTAAGATTTGACAAAGAATTGATCTTAAAAAACTTAAATTATGCAACAATTAAATATTATTTCAAGTATTAGATGTAGGCAAGGATAATTAAATGTAAAAATACAGTGGTCGCTCGCTATAATGCAGGCAATTCGCGGCCTTGCAGTTTCGCGGATGTTTTCAGTGTGTTCTGCAACCTAATTAGCGCATTGTGTTCTGCGCCCAATGACAGACCTATGTAGACCATTGTCAATCAATCGTGCCGTGTCTCCTGTATAGTAGAGAGTGTGTTCAACTTGCCAAATTTACATAAATCTTCGATTGCTAGCACTCTGAAGTGCTGTACTGTATGTTTGGAAATTATCTCCCCAACAAACCCCACAAATGTCAAAAAAATGTTCTGCATTGTCAAAGGTAGAGGAAGATGCTAACCATCGCACAAAAAGTTGGACTTCTGAACATTCTAAGAAAAGGTTTTGATTTGCAGCTGTAGGCCACCATTAAGGAATAAATGAAGTTACATAAAGAAGGAGGGAAATAACATAAGGATGATAGCAGCAATAAGGTTCAACAAGGATGCAAAAAGGTTTGTAACTGTCCACAACAAGACCATCGTAAGGAGTCTGCTTTAGCTTAGTGAATCAGTGACTGCAGTCGGTTTCATTCTATAATACTGGAGCTGTTTTTCTACAAAGTTTTAAACTTTGAGTGTTTAAACAAGAGAGAAAAGTGAAAATCTTAATGCCTGTCTGAGAAAAGTGTATAAAGTGTGTACTGAGGGGTTTTACAGCCCTAAAACATTTATACTCATTGTAAAAAATAAAGCTGACTACTTTGCGGATTTCGTCTATTGCGAGTTATTTTTTAAATTTAACTCTCTCAATTAATGAGTGACCACTGTACAGAAAATGTGCATGAATAACTAAATATCTAACATATGCCCAGTGTTAACTGCTAATATATTGCAAATCAAATACGCTACCCAAATGTGGTATGAAAATCATGTGACCGTGTGTACCGTGTGTACTTTTTTTTTTGCAAGGGATACACTTTCACTCTTCAATATGCTACTTGATATAAAGTACACCAGCAATTTATGTGTGAAATCCATTTCACGTCATTTTGTTCAGTCTAGAACTGTCTCAAAAATAACCCTATTTGATAGTGCTGCAAGGTTGTTGAGGTTTTTTTTTTGGATGCTGGTTTGGGGGGAGTGAGGTGACATTATCCCTCCTAGATATTAATCTATGATAGGTGTCTCTGATTGGTGTCTATTTGACTGACTAGCCATTCAGAATATATTTCTGCTTGTAAATCATTTAACGCTGTCATGATTTGCTGTCATTACATTGGCTGGGGATGTCATAGTGGCTAGAGTTTAGGAGGGGCAGCATGTGTTTGAAGCAGGCCGTATACAGTAATACAGTTGCCAAGTCTGGCTAAAGGTAGCAATCACTTTCTGCTTGTATTAGACACAGATTTTGTTTCAGGGAATTCAGATCTCTTAAGCACCCATTAATGTGCAGATCAAATATGCAAATAAGACAAATATGAAAAAGATGGATGGTTACCGTTTGTTGGTAGTGTAGCTGGCTCTTGTCCACGCTAGGTGGAGTGTCGTAGATCTCCTGACCATCTCTACTGGGTGGGCCTTTCATTGCCATGGGAGGAGTATCATAAACCTGTGGCACAGAGAGAGTACAGGGTAAAAAAACACAAACTAATTCAAATTCAAGACATAAATGCATGACTAAAAGTAGATCTGACTTATAAAGAATTAAATAATGTTTCTGCCCATTTTACTGATTTGTTTTTCAGAGCCCTTGGTTTCTCTCTACCTCCTGGAAACTTTGAACCATTTTTACATCCCTTATTTTTTGTGCATGTTAGAGCAGAATAGGGATTGAGGCATTTGGATGAAAGAGGGTCAGAGGGAGCACAGGTACACTCGATAGGGGACACATTCACACTGATGTGGAGAGATTACAGGAGCACGACCTCAGACAGCAACAGCTGGAGGAAATCAGCAGTTCTGCAGAGATGCTGACCTCCACCTTCACCTACAATCGCTCTCTTTCAGTCTGCTACCTCTACAGTGGCTCGGTGGTCAGGTTGATGTGAATATGATAGAAGCTTTTGTGGGAAATACTATGGTAGGAATGTTATGATGTGGAAATCTACACTGGTATAATTGCTTCTGTGATTTATGTCACTGGAATACACAGTAATGTTCAAAGATTCTGGCAAAGTAGATGTTAGAATTGTCTTATAAGTTGCTCTTAAGCTCTTAAAGGTCATATTAAAATAAATTTTTTAGATGTTAGTTTCAGTATGTTAGTTAAGGATATCTATAAGCAAGTGTGCACCAAAATATTGACAAAATTCAAATGTAGAAGATATAAACGTCACAAGCCTTCAGTTTTTCACTTCTAAATGGATCAACTTTTTTGACATGATTTCTCATCAAATACTCTGACCAATCAAATTCTCTCTAGTATCTGACATGTCCCGCCCCCTTCAAGGCACTTGAATCACAAGCTGTGATTAAAATGAAATACTATTGGCTGTTTAGTAAAAAGGGGAGGAGCTACTCTATGTTCCGCCCTGTCTTTATGCTTCATTTCACCAGTGTGGACCACACCACACTTTGAGCTAGACTTTATTGTAGGGATGTAAGGGATGGTATTGGAACAATAGGATGAAGGGTAAGGGAAGTAAGAGGATAAACAGTGAATCAATAGGTAGTTTGATCGGGCATCCTACGATGATGCCCAGAGACTCAGAGTGGGGGTACCGTCTCTGTAATATTTTGGTAGAGTGATTGGACCCCCCCCCCCCCCTCTCCCGATTCAATTAGGAGGGATGAGAGGGTTATAAGGATAGTTAATGGGAAGCAAAGGGATAAAGGGATGGAGGGTGGGTTATGGAGGCAAAGTGAGGTGAGGTTCCGCTGCCGAACCTTTGTTAACAAGTTAACTCTATTTGAGATTGTCAAAGACTGAATGAAAAATGCACATTTCAAAGTACTTCACGGAATAAAATAATATCACAATATAGAAGAAGTTACGTTTAAAATACTATTTAAATTTAAAAATACAGGAAATTAGCATGAACAATGACATCTGATGGGAGAAGGTCACTGGCGAGTAAGTCTGCGGTCTGGAGATATTATAAAGTTGATGACGACAACATTGCCATAGCCAACTGGGAGATATGTAAACTTGGGACTTCCTGCAGAGTATTTTAAGTTGAGGTGCTATTTGTTTTTATATTAGTTTTTTTTATTTATATATATTTACTGTTGCGTTGAAGTCCAAAAGTGATGAATTCATGTTATTTCTTACTTGATTGTTCAAGCTACCTCACATAAGTTCTCTCTTTGTTAACAGAGTTGTTGAATGTTAAAATAAGGTGATTAAAAAAAAAAAGGAACATCCTGGATCTGTTTCTTTGCTCTTTATTCTTTTTTATGTATTATAGAAGTATTGGATCAGGTTTCGGTATCGGTAGATACTCGGACTCAAGAGTAAAAAAAACCTGTATGGGACATCTTTACAAAACTTGTCATGATGGTACATTAACTTAATAATATGTTACTCACTCTCCTGAAAGCCTCTTACACATATAGCTTCATATGAGCATTCAGCATATATAATCAGTGCTTTACTTATTCAGTTATTGTACATAATCAGTCATTCTTCAGCATAGCCTTCTCATAGTGTTGCTCCTGTGCGGGCTTACTCATCTTACACAAGCCCAGTTTTAGCCCAGCTCGTATTTACTGCACACACTCTTAGATAATACTTTTAGAGAATATCTTGGTCAAACTTTATTTTGATAGTTCGTTTGTTGAATTTAAGTTACATTGCATCTACTGTTAGGCTGGGGTTAGGGTGAGTGTAAGTTGACATGTACTAGCAAAGTTTCTTACAGTCAGTTAAATGTCTGTTCAGCAGCAGTATCAACAGATATTAAGCAGACTACTAAGTCTATTAAGTCTACTAATACTCAAATGGACCAACAAAATAAAGTGTTGCCAATACTTTTAGAGAATAAAAAAAATCTTCTTCAGGAGTAAGTAACAATAATAGTAAAAGCAATAATGTGATATAGTAAAAATGTAGCATTTATTACACTATGGTTGTTTTCAGTATATTAAATTACTTCGGTTTTCAGTGTCACGTGATTACAGAAATTAATTTAATATCCTGACTTGCTGCTCAATAAATATATCTTATTTTATCAATGTTTATATCAGCTGTGCTTGTTTCTATACCTGTGGATATTTTTATGTTTTTTTTTTTCAGGATGAACAGGAAGCTCAAAAGAAGTGTTTATTTAAAATGGAAATATTTTGTAACATTATAAATGCTCCCTTTAAACAGTTTAATTCATCCTTGCCGGATAAAAGTTTTCATTTAATTAAAAAAAAAAAAAAAAAACACTTTAAAATGTCAGTTTGCTTAATGTAAATCTAGTTATAAATAAAATTTACTTCTATAAAAAGCTGTACCATTTTTTCTTTCAGTTTCAATCAATCAATTTGCAACTGAGGAAACTTCTGCATGTATATCTAGATGTCTCTCTCTCTCTGTATATATATATATATATACACACACACATATATATACATACACACACACACATGCAGAAGTTAAAAAAAGTATATATATATATATATATATATATATATATATATATATATATATATATATATATATATGAGAGAGAGAGAGAGAGAGAGAGAGAGAGAGAGAGAGAGAGAGAGAGAGAGCATACTAAAATACAGACCCTAGATCTAGCTGCAAAAGAAAAATATTTTAGATAACTGAAAAAGTGTTTATTTATAACATATTCTAACAAATGAGGGTGCCCTGAGATGTATATTTAAGAAAACCCACAGACTCTCATATGCATGAGCTCTTATAAATACAGCAGTAGCGCTGACTCGAGTTTCAGAACATGCTAAAAATGAAGTGTGACTTCCTGCCCCAACGCTCTGTCAGACCTCCGACAACTGATATAAATATCAAATAATGCCTACAGCACTTGATCCAAACAAGAAACAATAACTACACACAAAGGGCTAGAATGTTAGCAAAGAATTAAAACCCAGTAAATGTTTTATAGTGCTATCAGCCATTAAAGTGTGATTTTTTTTCCATTACTGCATCTGATGTGGGTGAAATGAGGTTGTGGGAATTTGTATAAAAATGAAGTGTAATCTCGTCTAAGAAACACTGTCACACACACTTAGATTTCAAAAGAACATTTTCAGTTTAATACTAAGGCATTAATAATTTAAACCAGTGGTTCACAAACTGCCCTCTAAGGGTTGTAATAGCCGAAAATGTATATCATTACAAATGCAGCTGTTAGACTTCATTTTCTACAAGATGTTTTTATAGACAAATAAAATGTCACATTTCAAGCATAATATACTATTACTTCATCATTTATTACTCCCCCAGGCTCTTGATGACTCCATAGAAATATCTGCTGCCAGAAATAATCATTGTTTATAACAGAAATATGTCACATGCAAAGTGAAAATGCTCTAGTTAAAAATGTAACTGTTTCTGTTTATCGGCGAGTTCTGCAATCATCAGCAATCCACAGATTTAAACAATTTACACCTCAAGCTACGACCGTAAATTCACACAGAACTATCCCAGTGTTTTGAAGTCATGTCTACTCTACACTTCTATCAATCAATACTGCAGCAACCACACACACATACGCACACCCTTACACAAACACCATTAGCATTTATAATGCTGGCCAAACAATGGCTCTCAATCTGTTGTGTGCCCTCAGGAGAGCCTGCAGCCAGAGACTGAGGCAAGAGAAACCATGAATACCAAAAGCTCTCATTGAGCATCCAGCAGCCGCCGTGCCAGCACCATTTGATTAAACGTCTAGCTTTTTCTCCCTTCCTATCGCTCTAATCGGGGAGATGGCGATTTATTACAAGGAATATTTGGAGCGATTTTGAACTGACTGGTTTGGCTTGCAGCATTCTTTGTTGGTGTGAGAAACCAAGCGATAGAATTGAGCATTATGGCAAAACTTGCTTTAGCAAAAGAAGTCATTCATTCATTCATTTTCTTTTCGGCTTAGTCCCTTTATTAATCTGGGGTCACCACAGCGAAATGAACTGCCAACTTATCAAGCATATGTTTTACGCAGTGGATGCCCTTCCAGCTGCAACCCATCTCTGGGAAACTTCCACACACACTCATTCACAATCATACACTACGGACAATTTTAGCCTACCCAATTCACCTGTACCGCATGTCTTTGGAGTGTGGGGGAAACCGAAGCACTGGGAGGAAACCCACGCGAACGCAGGGAGAACATGCAAACTCCACAAAGAAACGCCAACTGACCCAGCCGAGGCTCGAACCAGTGACCTTCTTGCTGTGAGGCGACAGCACTGAGATACTAGCAAAAGTATACTTTTGTTTATTAATGCATGCACAGTTGAGAGTATACTCCATTTAGAAGCATGGACAAACATACCCTGCAGGCACAAGACGTCAATATGATGTCAGTCAGATTGACGGTGTACTCCAATGTTGGTGGGAAGTTGCATTTTGTTTGGAAATGAATTCGGGTTAATGTCAGATCCCAACATCAGACCGATGTCAATGTCCAACGTCCAACCTAAAATCAATGTCTAATGATGTTACAGCTTGACGTTTTGTGGACGTTACCACTATGACGTCTATCAGATGTTGGATTTTGGTTGCCATACCTAATACTTGTCAGTATTTGTTGTTAATATGATGTGGGTTTATGTTGGCTCGACCTTGGATTTTGTCACTTTCCAACACAACCTAAAATCACCCAAATATCAACATCATTTGACATAGTTATTGGACGTCAAAATGGCGTTGTGCTTATAAGCTGCCACGTTGAATTTTGGTCACCTGACATCACAACCTAAATCTAACCTAATATTAATGTCTTATGATGTTGTTTACCTGCTGAGTAGGCATTTGACATATGCACACTAGAAAGATACATCCTAGTTCATAACTTTTTAAGCTTTTTTATGAGTGCAAACTCATTTAAAATAGTTTCATTTGATCCCTCTGTACTGTATATGCACTCATCAACATGGCTGTCTAATTTCTTCAGTAGTGTGTTGCTATTTTAGTTCTGACTGTGAAGATTGGCCTGGTTTGGTGTTGCCATATACAGTAAGTGCACACTAAGTAGTGTAAAACATTTAAGAGTGAATGTAAAAAAAATGTAAAAAAAAAATCCCAATACCAAAAAACCCTTCACATGCATGCATAGCATATAAAGTTCAGCAGATTATATAATTCTAGTGAATTGAATGCTAATATAAAGGGCTGGAAGTTGATTTCGAAAAAGGAATTTATTCTTGGATACCGAGGCACTGAGAATTGAAAGTTGGTTTTAAGGTTGGAATCGATTTAATCAAGGGTGTAACCGGGAATGACACTGACAACAGGGGTGGGGATCCAAATGCAGGTTTATTAGAATGGTCAGGCAAGCAGTGGTCAAAACAGGAACAAACAGATGTATATGGGTAATCGAGAGTCATAGTCGTAGTAGCAGGCAAGTGGTCAAAAGGCAGGCAGCATACAGGAATGATCAAACAAAACAAAGCAAAGGTTCAAAACAGGCAAGGCAAGGCAAGGCAAGGCAAACGCATAGTAATGTCACTAAAACAGATAACAAGACTCAGCAACATTGAATGTGTTTGTGCTGCT
>NC_079452.1:49533611-49583562 GCF_903798145.1 Danio aesculapii | reverse complement strand
AAAAAAGAAAGAAAGAAAAAAAGAAAGAAAGAAAGAACAAACTCTTCAAACAGTTCAGGAAGATTCTTGAAGGAAAGCAAGAAAACGAAGGAAGGATTTTATATTCTCATTGCTTGTATTATTAATGAGCATGGAGGCTCTTCTCCAGAGTCTGCAAGAGTGTGCGATGATCATCTATTACACACGCACACACGCACACACACACACACACGCACACACACACACACACATTACAGATGTCTGCGATACACTTAAAGACTATTATCATCAATAACGATTTTCAACTGGCTCATCCACAAATGACAAGCTATCAAGTAACCTACAGTGTAATGATCTTCACATGGACATTAAAACACATCTGAAACTCAAGGCAGTGACAGAGTCGGTCTGTCAGCTGAACTCTTTACCTGTTGACTGTACTGGGTACGGGTGGGTGGCACATCATAGATGTCCTGGCTGGGTGGAAGGTGCCTTGGGACATCATATTCGTCCTGTTCATTCTTCCCCGTGTCATACACATACACTTGACCAACCCGTGTGGGAACAACCACCTGAGAAAGACAGAAAAACAACCGCATTAGATGCAAACAATTCATTGGTGAGTGATTAATCGTTGATAATTCTTTTCATTTATGCACTTTATTTATGATCGATTTGGTCGATGTTTTTTTGTCTGTTAATCAACCTTAACCCCGAAACTACTAAATTGTTTAGAAAAGTACAGGATTTTAACTCTTTAAATGCCAAATTCAGAAGTGATGTCACTGATTTGGTGTAAAAACACACAAAATGACGTATTTTCAATAGAAAAAGTAATTGTGGACTGGATTTATTTAGTTATTTTTGTTACTTTTATCACAGTCTTGGACATGTGAACGATTAGTAACAACGTTGGCTTTGATGCACTGTTAGATATAAATTTTTTCTCCCTGATTTACTGTTGGTGGCTGTTTTTGCCTTATTTTCTTCCATTATAAACACATTTGATGGGGCATAAATACACAGTCTTTGTTTTTGTTTACTCCATGTACTTCTGAGAGCTCAGGTGCATATTTAGATTTTCTCAGACACATCAAGATAAGTGCGTAAAGGTCACTATCACACACTCACAGACACACATACACACTTCAGTTTGCTGTTATACTCCATATAAAATTTAGAAACTAAGCTTTTTTTGCATAGGCCTATCTAAAGGGTTAATGGTGCCCACTAATGATCAACAGTAAAAATGACAAATTGTACCTCTTCCCAGAGGGGAAAACCACCAACAATCAAAAAGCATGATTACTGTATATGGTGTCATGGTTTTGCAATCAAAAAAAAAAAATGTGGTTATAATGGAAGTCAATGGGGCAAAAATAGTGACCAACAGTAAATTAGAGAGAAACAAATGAAAATTAAAATGAACAAAAAACAATGCATCAAAGGTAATGATGTCACATGTCCAAGACTTAAGACAAAAGGTAAAAAAATCCAGTCCACAATTACTTTTTCTATTGAAAATACGTTATTTTGTGTCTTTTTTTACCCAATTACTGACATCATTTGTGAACTTGGCAATTAAAGAGTTACAATCCTGTCATTTTCAAAGCAATTTAGTAGTTTTAATCAGGACTGAGGTTGATTTATATTTATCTGATGCATTTTTACAGCAGTTGATTTTAGTGTATATTTTTATCCCGAACATACCAAAAGGGTAGTCAATTTGAGTTTTTTTTATGTTTACAGGATAAAATGGACGTCACATGGACAATTACATGCATCAGTTGCCAATAGTTGAGTTTTCAGTAATCTTTTTAAATGCTCATTTTGGAGTATCACTGGAGAAAGGAGTGATAGAAATGCACAAAAATGTTTTTACACTCGCTTAAGGTGGTTTTGCATATGCTCAAAAAAAAGTTATTGTTAATAATTGGAGATTAAAAACACATATAAATAAATAACCCTAATGAACATTACTCCCATGACTAATCATCTGTCTCCATTATACTTGCCTTGTTTACTGTTAATTACTAGGTTACGAATACTACAGTCAGCTGTTCTAATGCTGAGAAACACTAAAAGCCACAGCATATATAATTACACCCCTCACAAATCTATCTTTTAAATTCATATTTTAATAGGAAGCCATACAATATTATATTGCATATATGCATATGCATTAGATTAGTCAGTACAGAAACCAAATCTGGAGCTTATCTAACAAAATAACGTCCGATAACAGTCCAAAAACTAATACACCCAAATTGATATGTTATAGAAATATATGAAATACAAATTTTAAAAAGAGGAAAAATCAAGAGAATGAAAAAAAATGAAAAAAATGTAGTTTAAATTTTGTAGGCTGTAATTTATTATTATTGTTATTATTATTATTATTATTGTGATATTTAGCTTAATTTAATTGTATTATCTTTCAATTTCTAAGTATGTTTGGTGACTAAAATATTATAATAAATGTATAATATATTTAATAATTTGTTTAATAAATTTGCTTTGTTTAAATGCAACAAAATACATTGCCTATATTCACTAATAAATGGATAAAAAATATTAATTCTGAGCACTGTAAGTAGCATAAGGAGATTGCATACAAAGTCAATGCAAATGTGCGAATATAGACAAATTTCCACAGTTTGCCAACTCAACTAGTGTCAAGCATTTAGCAGATTAGAGATGGACAGTAGTATTGTTTACATTCTGGGGTAATTAATCATTTAAAAATAATTTAAGAATAAATAATAATTTTGCCACAAACACATGGAATTCATCTCAGTTGCTTCTTCCACACAAGTTCAAATAAATCAACTTGAGTGGAAAATTCACTTGAAGTAAAAAAACATCCCGTGAGTAAACTAGAGCAAGTGCCACTGTGCTCTGCATTTGATGTGAACACAGCATAACTAATTAATGAATCTGCACCTAATTTGCATTTGGGATTTTTTCTCTTTTTTTTGTGCAAACATTGAAAGGATCCACTTCAAACTATGATGAAAACCTGGCTAATGTGAACATCTGAGACATCTGTGCCATTTACATGTCGTACATTAGTCATTGGTTTAATTGAATTATCATTTCACAATCATTCATTCATTCATTTTCTTTACGGCTTAGTCCCTTTATTAATCAGGGGTCGACACAGCGGAATGAACTGCCAACTTATCCAGCATAGGTTTTACACAGTGGATGCCCTTCTAGCTGCAACCCATCTCTGGGAAACACCCATACACTCTCATTTACACACACTACAGACAATTTAGCTTACCCAATCCACCTACAGAGTATGTCTTTGGACTGTGGGGTAAACCGGAGCACCCGGAGGAAATACGGGGAGAACATGCAAACTCCACATAGAAATGCCAACTGACCCAGCAGAGACTCGAACCAAAGGTCACTGCTGTAAGGCGACAGCGCTACCCACTGCGCCACCACATCGCCTATATTTTAGAATCATGCTAGCCATTTATTTTACATTAAACACATTTACTTTTGAGTAAATAAGCTTTTGTTTTGAGTGTCATTTGCCCATGTTGTCATTCCGGTTACAACACGCCACTGAAGTAGACACATTATGCATTATGAAGGATAACGATTAATCAAATAAGTGATCGTTAATTAAATAAATGATGATCAATCATGGAAATGGGCCACAAAAAGACGATGCCCTGATGGCGCCATTCACAGCAGGTTAATAAAAACATTACTACAACAAATCTGGGGTCTCGGAGGTCCTCGTGGGAACAGGGCCCGTTCTTTTGTCTGCCTGTTTACTTTCTGTCTTACGCATTGAAGACTGTGTCAAGCACGTGAGCCTGGGAAATGAAAACAAACTGCGACCCCTTATTTGTACAATGCTGTAGACATAATACCAATCATAACACACACTCGGACCAGTGGGAACTCCACTAGTGCGTGTGTGGTGTGTATGTCAAGCAGAGTACAATTTATTTGTATAATGCTGTTCACAAAATATCTCAAAATCTTTATAGCGCATTTAGAAGATTAGAGATGGCTGCTAATATTGTTTACAATTTGGAGTAATTAATAATTTGAGAATTACTTTAAAGTTGAAGGAAAAATAGCTCAAAATTGTAATTACAGCGCTCAGCATATATAAGTACAACCCTCACAAATCTATCTTTTAAATTAATATTTTTAATAGAAAGCTATGCAATATTATATCTGTGCATATATATTAGATCATTAGTCAGTACTCGGGCTTATCTAACAAAATAACAAACGATAACGGTCCAAAAACTAGTACACCCAAATTTATATGTTATAGAAAAAATATTAAATACAAATTTTAAAAAGAGGAAAAATTAACAGAAGCAAAAAATTGAAAAATTTTGTTGAAATTTTGAAGGTTGTAATTAGTTTTTGCAATATTTTGCTTGAATTTAATAGTATTATCTTTCAATTTCTAAATATGTTTGGTGACTAAAATATTATTTTAATAAATATATGTGTTTAATAAATCTGTTTTGTTTAAACACACCGAAATACATTGCCTATAGTCACTGAGAAATGGATAAAAATATTCATTTTCAAAACTGGGTGTACTCAGTTATGCTGAGAACTATATATTTCAAATATTGCCCAAGTGATGTTTAAAAGCCAAGGAAATCTTAACAGCATTTATTATCTTTTCTTCTGGAAAAAGTCTTATTTCTTCAAGATTGGCTGAAAAAAAAAAAGTTCTAAAAAAATGTAATAAATTTTAACATCAATATAATTAACCCCCTGAAGAAATTGTGTTTGATTGGCTAAAGAACAAATCACTGTTTCCAATTTAACTTGTTAATCTAATTAGCCTAGTTTATGCAATTTTATGCAATTTAATGTGAGTACTAGTATCATTATAGTAAAATATTATGTTCTATCATCATGGCAAAGACAAAATAAATGAGTTATTAGATATTAGTTATTAAAACTATTATGTTTAAAATTGTAAAAAAAAGTTTGTTCCTTTAAAAATCAATTGCGATATATTGAACAATATATATATACACTTCACAGAAGCGCTAATAATTTGTCTTCAACTGTATACCATACAAAACACACACACACACACACACACACACACACACACACGCACACACACACACACAATAAATCAACAAGAAATAGCAGATATCACCCTACATTTTGTATGTTTGTGGATAAAGTTGGCCAAATTTATATATTTGGATATATAAACAGCCTGGCAGGCACACAACATCATAAGACGTTAATATTAGTTTAGATTTAGGTCATGATTGGCTGTTCAGCTACAAATCAGAGTGCGAGAACAAAAACTAACAACACAGCCTCATTCTGAAAACATAGCCCTATATACAATTCTGGAGATTGCAAATTATGTAGCCAGAAGTACGTATGGCTGCATTTTGAATGTTTGTGGATAAAGTTGGCCAAATTTATATATTTGGATATACAAACAGCCCAGCAGGCACACAACATCATAAGACGTTAATATTAAGTTAGATTTAGGTCATGACGTCAGGTAACCAAAATTCAATGACTAGACAGAGTCTAAGTACAACATTATTTTCATGTTCATTAACGACATCAAATAATTGGTTAATTTTAGGTTGTGTTGAAAAATTACCAAAATCCAACGTTGAGCCAACATCTTAAACCTTGACTTAAACTTGACGTCAAATACTGACATTTATTCGTGAGGATATAGCAACCAAAATCCAACGTCTGATAGACGTCATATTGATACCATTCACACAACGTCAAGCTGTAACATCAGACGTCGGTTTTTGGTTGTTTTTAGGTTGCATTGGAAAGTGACCAAAATCCAAGGTCTGTCTGACATTGGACACGTGGACATTGGATGTCATTCTACTGTTTGGTTCTGACGTCAACCCGATTTTTATTTCCACCCAAATGCAACCTCCCACGATGTTGATGTACAACGTCAATCTGATGTCATGTTGACATCCTGTGTCTGTTGTGAGCTGTCTTGTGTGATAATTACTATTATTTGACCAGCATGTTCTGTAAATAATCCAATGTGTTATAGTACTTTATCATTTTCTGCACAATGTTTTACATCTTGAAGGTTTTTTAAGGCATGATAAAAGTCATATCAAATCATATAAATCACAATTACACACCTTAATAATTGAGTAATGCTTTTAAATGTTAAAAATTCAATATAATTATACATTTTTAATGCTCAACATTATAACATAGTACTGCCCAAATGTACTAGTGACATTTAAAGCAGATTTTAGTGTTCCACTTTTAATTTATTTAGACAAAATACCAAAGCAGTTTAATATAGTGATTCCTTACGAATCATAAAACGGATTGTTCTGGCTCTAAGTGATTTTACCACGGTCAAAGGGTTTTGTTCAGCATTAAGCAGAGCAAAATCAGCGTAAAACATGGCCTCCAGAGGTTTAGTGCTTTAGTATGTTAGTAATGCGCTCTGCCCACTGTGAAAATGAGCATTCATTCCTTCACACGAAGCATGTTTGGATGGGGCAGTGTTAGTTTGTGTGCACTGGTGAGGTGTGGACTGTAATGATCTAGGTGGAGTGAGCTTTATGCAGGTTTCATGATTCCCCGGAGGCCAGTTATACACGATTGCTGGCTTTCACTCATAACACTGAGTTAATGAGATTACTTGCGCTTTCATTCTCGCTCTCCTTCTGCCTTTATCAGTTCACAGCAGCCAGACTATAGGAACGCATTGTGCCAGACTTGTGTATGGCGTCATTTCTTGCATACTAAACTACAGATACTCACATGTGTCACTGATACAAACATAGTAATCCTAGTACTGGGTTGCATGAATGGGTTATATTAATCTGTTTATACATTATTCATTTTTTCATGAATTGTGATTTGTTTTCATTAAATGCAACATTTTCTTAAAGGGATAGTTCACCCAAAAATGAAAATTCTGTCATCGTTTACTCACCCTTTACTTTTTTTCAAACCTTTATGAGTTTCTTTCTTGTGATAATCACAAAAGAAGATATTTTAAAGAAAGCTGGAACCCTGTAACCACTGACTTCCATAGCATTTGTTTTTATGCTATTGGAGTTAAAGGTTACAGGTTTCCAGCTTTCTTCAAAATATATTCTGTTGTACTCAAAACTCATAGGTTTGGAACCACTTGAAGGTGAGTAAATATTGAGTAAATTTACATTTTTGGGGTGAACTATCTGTTTAATATTTAATAATTTATTTTTGCTTAAAGAACAGCAACCAAATACAGGATTATTTATCTTTTCAATTTGAAGATAAATAATGTTATAGTTACAAAGCAAGCAGTCTATCTCAGATGCAGAAAAGCTTGATCATGTTCATACTTTTATGACTTCTAGACTGGATTACTTTAATACTCTGTTCGCTGGTTACCCCACATCCTCTATTAATAAACTTCAGTTAGTGCAAAATGCAGCTGCCAGAGTTCTTACCAGGTCTAGAAAATATGACCATATCACCCCAATTTTATCCTCCTTACACTGGCTGCCTGTTAAGTTCTGTATTGATAATAAAATATTGCTTCTTACCTATAAAGCTTTAAATAATCGAGCTCCTGTTTATCTAACCAACCTTCTGTCTCGCTACAATCCAACCCGCTCTATAACATCTCAAAACTAAGGGTTTCTGCTAGTACCCAGAACCACAAAGTCTACTAAAGGAGGTTGAGCCTTCTCATTTATGGCCCCTAAACTTCTAGAACTTCTAGAGGTCTCCATAATCCTGGACCAGGTCGTATCCTGACCAAATGCTGTGGTGGTCATGGAGGGGTGGAGAGCTTAAGACTGATTCCTGAAAGAACCAGTGAGAGACAATTCTTCACACTGATCTTGTGGGCCAGCCTGAACACCCCACAGTAACTCACAAGCACTGAACATGAAGTTTGGTCAGAGGAGAAATGGTCATGCTCAACTGAGCCTGGTTTCTTTCAAGTTTTTTTTCCTTCACTTTCGTCAATTGGTGAAGTTTGTTCCTCGCCACTGGCTTGCTTGGTTTGGGACTTGTTGAGCTGCGCATCAATGGATTTGCTCTTCAGTGTTTGGACTTTCAGCAGTGAAAATTAAACCACTCTGAACTGAAATAAACTGAACTTCAACTCTGAAAACTGGACTTACACAGTTTCAATTTCAATCTACTAGAACTGAGATGTGAAGTTGCTTTGAAGTAATCTACATTATAGAAATAAAGATGAATTAAATTGAGTATTTATTAATTTTGCTAAAAAACAGCTATTCTTATAATTCTATAAAAACATTCTCACTAAAGCATAAATGTTATAATTTACTTGTGAAGCATTAAAGCTTTGTAGCACAAAAAAATCTGTATTTGTAAAATACTACAATATTAAATTACTATACGTCATAGTACAAAAAAGATAATATTAATGTTTACCAAAGAGAGAGAGAGAGAGAGAGAGAGAGAGAGCAGGAGAGAGAATCAACACTGAGAATAATAGAAATTACACAAACATCCAAAGTAATCTGGATAAGATATAATTGTTTTTCAGGTTTAGATCAGCGCGAATCTTCACTTATTGTCAGGGAGGGCATAGCAGCGCTGATTAACTGCACAGACTCAATGAAGCTTTTCTTTGTGAGGCCTTCATGCTTTGTTAGATTAAATCTAGTGACTATGGTAACCAGGCACGAGCGACGACAAGACGAGCACAATGGAAAGCCCAAGTGCACACATGTAAAACGCATTTAAAAGAACTGCACTGTCTGCCCAACACTTTGCAGTTGCTTGTCATGCAGAGAAAGTGCAACATAAATAAAGAAAACGACAGTAAGCTAATGAAAATCCCAGAGATCTTGTATTAATATTTACTCTCGCACTCACACAGCCTGTCACTTTAGATGTGACATCCCTGCTAACCATCCAATTAAGCCGTTCTCATTAAAGAAAGCTGGCAATCTGTCACTATTAATTCTCATCTCTTGCTCTCTTGCTCTTCGCCCCTCTCTACCTGATTCTTGCCCTTTTTATCCCCCAAATGGCAGTGCAAAATCGATGACAAATTCCTTGGGATTTTTTGTCGGTGAGGTAAAAGCGTGTTATTGGTGTGATTTATTGGATAAACCCTGTGACCCGTCGAGCACCCGTCTCTATCTGCAGAACATCGGCACACTCACGACCCGTCTCTCTGACAGTGCGCTGGTAAATGGCCACATTCTCCACGCTGCTGTACACACTTTCACACACATTAAGACTGAACTGCAGGTGTTTCATTCGACACATCCACACCTCCATGACCTCCACCACACACACACACTCGGTCTGCATTTTCACTTAGGCTGACATTCAAACAAAGGTGAATCTATACATTCATATGCGCAGTTTAATTCATGACCTGTTTTTTATGTCTTCTCAGTATTTAGGTCACTGGTATTTGATGTTATCCTAAAGGCTGAGACGTACAAATGCAACAGTCGACCACTGGGTAGCATCAGGCTAGTTTGTTTGTGGTGTTCCATACGTTAACTCTTGTCAGGCTCAAGTTTGTGGAAGTTTGCAGAATGTAGAATTGGTGTCAGCAGTCGGTGAAAGAGAGTGCTCTAATTGGCTGTTCAGCTACAAATCAGAGCGCGAGAACAAAAACTTACAACACAGCCTCATTCTGAAAACGTAGCCCTACTGTATATACATTTCTATATACATATCAGCTGACCACTTAGCTCCGTATAGATGGCTTTCCTGCTGTTACCAGTTTGTCCAGTAGCTTGTCATGTACGTCGGTGGACTGAAGACGCAGAGACGATGGGGTTCGAGTCTGGCAAAGAACGGTTCCAGAAAGCGTTTAAGACAAAATCAGAAGCCAAAAAATAAAATAAACAAGTAAATAACAGAGTGAGGATGTGGTAAAATTTGAAAACATAGTAGAAACCAGATGAGGGCTTTTCTTTTTCTGGATTGCTTTTTAAAACTGTTGATTGGGTTTAGGGAAGTAGGTGGGCAGGTCAATCAGTGCTTTTGAAAACACTTTTAGTTGGATTTAAGGATAGAGGAGGGTGGGTCAGTCGATCGGTCAGTCATTCAGTCAGTCAGTTAGCCGACAGCGGCCTCTGGTGGATTTACGCGAGAACATCAGGTGTGAATGGCACTCGTGAGAAAAATTTGAGATCTCAAAAAGCTTACACAGTGGCCTGCAAAAAACTTAGCTCCTAAGACATATTTGGCACTCTCCTGAAATTTATATAGCGGTACGTTTTCAGAATGAGCCTTGGTTGAACCTTAAGTGGCGAACTCAAGCAAACGAAACAAGTCAGGGGTGAATACAAAGTAGCCAGCTGTTATTTTATCAAATGTAAATATTTGCAAACACTATGGATTATCAGATATATTTGCACAAGCAAATCCCTCTGTAGTGAACGAGACGTACTGTGAAAATGGAAATGCTGCTTTGTTTATGGTGTGTATGTGAGCAGCACTAGTTCCAATTTCCCTTTGTGAAATGATAATACAGACTACTCTGCAGGTATGGAAAGATACATTCTCTCATGCTGGCACAGTACTTGGATCTCTTTTCAAATAGCTGTTATCCATTTGGTGTGTTCACACACAGCTTGGTCCAGACGAGACCAGACGCAGCTGATGCAAATTGATAACACAGTTTTCATTGTCACTAGTTCTGATGTTGATTGTTAATGTGTGTAAACGTGTTACTGATGTCAGCTTGATGTGTGCTGGGATTAACCGTAATAAAAGCAATTTTTATGAGGTACATATATTCTGAAGCACAGTAAAAACTTATATATGAATCAGAACACTGATAAAAATGAGAGAATACTTCCAATTCCTCTGGCAAACCCTATTTATCTGGCAGTCAAACGTTACAGATTTTCATTGACTTTTGCAAGAGCCAGTCTAAAGTGACAGAAACGCTTTAACTAAAAGGGAGGTCATTCACAAAAGACAAATAATTGACAGGATAATGCTGAGAATTTCAATCAGTTCAGCACTCTAGCTGTAATTACCCAATTGGGGAAAACTGAAGCCAAAGTGTGTAAATAAGTCTATGAAAAGAGATTAGGTTAGGGGGACCACAATCAATCTATCCATCTATGGATGATCAGATCACATGATCTACATTTAAAGCACCTGTAGGTGACACAATCTTTTCCTCTTCATGTGCACCAGACACCTTCTTATTGTCACTGCATGCTTTCTGTAAACATTGTGCAGTTCTGAGTGTGCGCCACATCGATGAGTGGGCTTGACAAACCACCTGTAGGACACAGACTCATTCTAAAATCGTACCCTTATATACGTTTCTGGAGATCGCAAATTTTGTAGCCAGAAGTACGTATGGCTGCATTTCGTCTTTAAAACGAATGCTACAGGGCAGTATGATATCGTTCCTTTTCGCGCTTAAAAAAAAAATCACACGAGGGCTTTTCTTTCTAGATTGCATTGAAAAGACTGTCGGTTGAGTTTTTAGGGAAGTGGGTGGGCGCTGTTCAATCAGTGCTTTTGAAAACACAAACAGTTGGGTTTAGGGAAGGGGGAGGGTGTGTCAGTCGATCGGTCAGTCAGTTAACAGCGGCCTCGGGTAAATTTATGAGAGAAGAACAGGTGCGGATGGCACTTGCGAGAGAAATTTGAGATCCTAAAAAGCGTACACGTCGGCCTCTGGTGGATTCTCAAAAACAAAAACTGCAAAAAAAACATAGCTCCTGGGACGTATTTGGTGCTCTACAGAAATGTATATAAAGGTATGTATTCAGAACAAGCCTGGGTCGGTATTTTTTTATGTATGTAGGTATCATTGTCCTGTATTGATAGCAGGACACATTATTCACACCACACACTAACCATTAGAATGTGAAACCTGTTCACAGACTGTGTATATAACTACATAGCAGGTATAGACTAACATGCTGTTATTGCTTACAGGTACATCAATATATCCCACGCTGTGGTATTTTACTACCGTACACCCTGTGTTTTATTTCACTGCCCTCTCAGACCTGTGCTTAGCCTTAAGTAATAGTCACTCCATCCCGCTGAGAGCCTCTGAAGGGCCGGGCGTAAATGAACATCGATCAATAATGTGAATTATCAATGAGCGCTGCTCCAGGGAACGGAGATGGCACATATGGTGGACTGCCATCATCCAGCCCTCATCAATACAGCTGAAAGGTTCTGCTCATAGAAAGTGGGTGCATCCAGGCCTCCAGCTGTCACAACAATCTCCTGTAATGATGATGTCACAAAGAGACAAACACTCCCTGGTGTGAATGGAGACAATAGTGAAGCGGTGACCGTCTGACTGCGTTGCCCTGTGCAATGACAGCTGGCCAAGAGTCACAATCACAGCAGCTACACAGCCATTAGGTTCAGCCCTGAAGAGAGGGACAGATTGTAAAGGCTGCTTTACAAAAGCCCCTGTACCCCCTGCTGCATCAACGAGCTGTGACCTCCTTACCCCAGCTGACACAATGACACATGCCACCACTCTAAAGAGCGCAGCCCAAGTCTGCTGAAGACATTCCAGCCAGGCCTGGCTCCTTCAACCATGGATGTCGGTAATTTTAAGCTAAACCTTGCCCACAAATGAAAGACCTGCTGCTGGGGAGACTGGGAGATCTCAGAGGACTGTGATGGTATTATTTGCCTTATAAATTTATGATGAACGAAATGTAGACTAAACACTTTTAACCCCGGACAAAGGAAATGCAATACAGAAGTGGCCAAACTTGATGTCCTGAGGGGACAACTGCACAATATTTGCTTTATTTGGCTAAAAAGTAACTAAAGCTAATCACAGAATTTGGGTTTTATTTTACTATGCAACAAAATGCTTATTAAAACTAATATCTTCATGGATAAAAGTAAACATTGGCTATAATGTAATCAGTTATTAATATGTAATTGGTTCATTAGCAATTCTTCTCAGCATGTTTTATTAATTATTCCTTACATTTATATAGAGCATTTCTGGTCACTCAAAGTGCTTTACGCATTTGGGGGGAGGGGGGGGGGGGGGGCAGCATCAGACCACACACCACCTGATGGGTGGAGAGGAGACAGCGGATAGATCAGGTATGGTCTGGGGATGGTTAGGAGGCAATGATGGACAGAGGCCAATGAGTAAATTTGGCCAGGATGCCAGGTAATCCCCCTACTAATTTTTGTAGGACATTCTGGGATTTTTAACAACCACAGAGAGTCAGGACCTCGGTTTAACACCTCATCCGAAAGACGACACTCATTTAGCAGTATAGAGTCCTCTTCACTATACTGGGGCATTAGGACCCACACAGACTGCAGGTTGAGCACCCCCTGTTGGTCTCATTAACACCACTTCCAGCAGCAACGTAGCTTTCCCATGTGGTCTTCCATCCAGGTACTGACCGGGCACAGCCCTGCTTAGCTTCAATGGGCGACCATGTGAGAGTTGCAGAGAGCTAGCTGCCGGTTTTTATGTGCTATCACAAATTAAACATTTGCAAAATGTTTACCAAACATAACTGCGGATTATTCTCAGAAAATCTACATCATTGATCATCAGTCATTTTCTTAAAAGAGATAATGTTTTTTGCACTTTTGCTCTTAACAACATCATGCTCAGGGTTCTTTCTTAGCTCTTAAAATTTTATCTTTTCTCCATTTAATTTTTTTTTTTTCATTTGAATATGTCACTTTAAATGTCACAGAGCAAGTCCTCAAGGTAACAAGAATAATTATTTAAATTTGACAAACTTAACTGCAGCAAGTCTAACATTCCAGGCAAGCCATTCCTTTCAGTTACCCCATTTGAAAGAGATTCCCAAGCTTTTCTAAATCACAGCGTTCCACAATTATTTAAAAAATATTCTGGATTCAAGGTTGCAATAGTTTAATCCGTTTAAATTTAGCAAAGTTGACCCTAAAGTTTGGCTTTGACTCAATGCAGTGCCATGAATAATTGCGTCCAGAAGCCTGGAACATAATGAGGGGTCAAAGTCCAAATGCTGAAGGGCTCCCACATACCTTCACATTCGCTATATTCACACAGTCCCTCTATATATAAGTAGCTGTGCGTAAGAATTTCCCCCATCACCCCCTACCACTGCTGGAAACCTGGCCATCTGTGAAGCAAGCTGTCTGGTTCCCTGTGTGTGAAGCAGGGGGACGCCGGTCAGGGTTGTATGTACGTTGGCATGGTGTACACTTAAGTTTTACCTTTACTTATCTGAGTTTATTTAGCATGTAGATCAATTTCAACAGCAGAAATTTAGTGAGCTGAATTGGAACCTTTAATTTAACTAGAACTACACCAGCACTCTAACACACAACTCTCCTTCTTGCTATTGTTATGACTTTTTATAATCTTTTCATCATCTATTTTAAGCTGCTTTGAGACAAAAGCGCTATAGAAATATTGTTGAATGAGAATAGCTGAATCAGAAAAGCCTAAAAAAGAAGTCCAATTGCTCAAATAGATTTTTTGAATGTAATTATTTTAGCTTTTTTGTGATCTGTTGGTCAACATTACAGATTTGACAGATCTATTTTTGTATTGGGATATTGTGATGTATATTAATGTTCACTTTAACAAACTATACAAGATAAAAAAGGTTGCATCCCAAACACTACAAGCCTCTAAATAAACCTGATTATACCAAATCAGGTTGATACTGTGTAGTCTGAAAATTTTGTAGTCTACATAACAGAATAAAACTACAAAGAAACATCGGAAACATTTTATTTCTCTTTAAACACTTTTTAATATACTTTTAAAACAGATTTATAATGATCGAAATTTTAACTCTTATCAATTGGACAAGTTATGGGAACACTTTATTTTGAAAGTCCATTTGAGTATTAGTAGACTGTCTGCTTAATATCTGTTGATACTGCTCCTTCAACAGACATTTAACTGTCTATTAACTTGATTATAAGAAACTTTGCAAGTACATGTCAGGTTGCACTAACCCTTATGCTAACCTAACAGTCTACTTATACTTTAGTGAGAATTAGTTGCCATGTAGATGAAATGTAACTTAAATTCAACAAACGGACCATGAAAATAAAGTGTGACCCAGTTAATTTCTATTGTACGTGTCTGACTAAAACTGTTTCTTTTCTTTTCTTGCGAACAGTGCAGTAGATTCTGATTTAGATTCTTTCCAGGGCCTTTGCGAAACTCCTTTAAAAGCATTGTTCACTCAAAAATGACCAATTACAAAGAGAACAATGAGTAAATGATGGCAGAATTTCCTTTTTGAGTGAACTGTCCCTTTAAATGTCTGACAGCAGTCCACGCATGTCCTAGCGAAAGCTGTCCGTCAGTGGCTTGAGGAATCTCTTCAGGCTGCAGCTGTGGGCATGTGAGCCTGAGCAGGAGAGCCCAGCTGGGCTCTGAGATTTTGTGTGATGTGGGTGCCAGTGGAGCCTCATCTGGACACACATTTATATATAAGCCATCCCCTCGAGAACAGCCTCCCTTGGGCACATCTGCACATGTACTGAATGACATTTTGCATGAATTCCTTTGATCTGGGTTTGATGGTCCACATTTGGTATTTATGTCAACTTGTTAGCTTTAAAGTTAGACTTTGGTTGTTTTTATTCTTTTAATAGACATTAGTGAATTTCACTTAAATACGGTGTTTCCATCAGTGATATTCACTTCACTGCTGTTGAATCTACAGTTTCACTGATGCAAAGACAACTTGCTTGGAAACACTTAGATAGGCTGCTAATCCTTCAAATGGGGCCAGTTAAAATTTGAAGCTCTTAAGTAAAAATTGCTTTCGGGTGACCCAGATCAGAAGCTTCGTTCTTAAAACATTAACAGCCATGGCAGCAAAAGTGCCAAAAAAACAGACTGAAACTGAAAAAGCGGGGAAGTAGTGAGGATTTATAGCCCATATACCCATCCTCATCCTCCACTGTGGAATTAATCAGGGGCTAATTAGCTCCACACTTGCGAATGTGAGCTTTGCTTGGGGCCAGTACCATGTGGCATGTGCCACATGTGAGGGTGTGACGATATGGCCGGTGGGGCGGGAGGCCAGGGGGGCTCCAGAAGACAGCAAAACCCCAAGTACTAATCCACAGAGATCTCCAGTAACAGCCCCCCAAAGCCCCCTGACACATGCCCCACATTACAGCCATGAGCGGGTTGGGTGTGAAACGTCCCTTAAAGATACATTTTGGCCAGTACTTATTAGGTCTCATGTTAGGATGCTACAGAATTGGGCAAAACCATTTTCTAATACACCAAAAAAGATTAGTTGATTCATCTATGGCAGGGTGCTCAACCCTGTTCCTGGAGATCTACTTTCCTACAGATTTCAGTTGCAACCCATATCAAACACACCTGCCTGTAATTATCAAGTGCTGTTTAGATCCTAATTAATTAGTTCCCGTGTGTTTGATCAGGTTTGGAACTCTGCAGAAAGATAGATCTCCAGGAACAGGATTAAACACCCCTGATCTATGGCATCTACTATAGTGATGTGGATGCTTGCACAAGCTCTGAAACTTGGCTCTCAAGACAAGTTACACCATGCAGCTTTATAATATTAAATATGAAAACTATGTCAGTGTTATTTTGAGAATTGATAACTTAAAACTGATATCAAGCAGGCTTCAGTGTTCATATCTTTGTTAATATCTATCTATCTATCTATCTATCTATCTATCTATCTATCTATCTATCTATCTATCTATCTATCTATCTATCTATCTATCTATCTATCTATCTATCTATCTATCTATCTATCTATCTATCTTTATTTATTTTTGTGTTTAATATACGTCTAATAGACAATTAAACATAGTGATCTTGGCTAAAACAAGGCTAAACTTGGGCTGTGAGTGGACGTCTAATAGACATCTAAGAATTGCCCAAAACTAGACTACTCGTCAAATAGACATTCATTCATTCATTTTCTTTTCGGCTTAGTCCCTTTATTAATCTGGGGTCGCCACAGCGGAATGAACCGGCAACTCATCCAGCATTTGTTTTATGAAGCTGATGCCCTTCCAGCGGCAACCCATCACTGGGAAACACATACACACTTATTCACAAACACATACACTATGGAGAATTTAGCCTACCCAATTCACCTGTACCACATGTCTTTGGACTGTGGGGGAAACCTGAACACCCGGAGGAAACCCACGCACATGCAAACATGCAAACTCCACACAGAAACGCCAACTGACCCAGCATTGGCTTGAACCAGCGACCTTCTTGCTGTGAGGCGACAGCACTACCTACTGCACCACTGCGTTGCCTCGTCAAATAGACAGATTAGACTTTATATTTTTTGTCATTTATTTCTGTTTATTTAATGACTCGTCTAGTTTTGGCCTATTCTTAAACGTCTATTAGATTTTCACTGACAGCCCAAATTTAGCCTTGTTTTAGCTAAGACGACTATGTTTAGATGTCTATTAGACCTCTATGAGACATCTTTTAAAACAAAAAATGCTTGCTAGGACCTTGCTCCAACTTTCTAACACTTTCTTGTGTATTCTTTGTTCTGCAAACTTGTATATAAAAACAAATCAAAGACCACTCAAACCACCGTATGCATGCTGTGTTCACGCTATCAGAAAACTCCCTGTCGACGAGTAGCAATTATGAGTTCTACAAGAACACACTGTACTTTTTAAGCTAGAATTTTGGAAATCACCATAATTATGCCATGAATCTCTCTAGCCACCATATAGAAATGCCTTGGCAACCACTCAGAACACCCTAGCAATTGCATAGCAACATGCTAAATAACATTTCAAACATTTAGGTGACACCCAAGCATAGTAGCGGCTGTCACTCTTATATGTTATGTGTTATTATAAAAGATAGCAGAGAGGAGATCAGATTCAACTCTTTTCGATGACAGGATAACCCCAATTTCACATGCATTACATCTGAGCCACATTTCCCCTCATTATGCTGATGTGAACGGTCATATTCAGCTTGTTCTGAAGACCGAACGCTATGATTGATATTCATTGTTTGATTTCCATGAAGACCATTAAGCAAAACTGTGAAAACACATCCTTCCTTCGCCTCTGTTTGTTTATCTGTGTCTTTCTGAGCATATCCTTCCCTTTGACCATTCTTTTTTTCCCCATATTCTCCTTCACAAACAAGTCACCTGTGGTATGGCTGAATGGCATTTATTCAAACCAGCTCAGTGTATTATCTTTCTGCCTTTCTGTTTTTGCATTTCCTTTCTGGGTTTCATCTCACTGCTCTTCCTCTCCTTTTCTCTCATTTCTTTCCGATGCAGGTTGGAAAAGCACATATAACTGAGACAGCATATGTGCGGACGTCTGTACACACACACACACACGCTTCCTCTCCTCCTGCTCTCCTGGCAACACAACACTCAGGCCTGTCCGCAGCACCTATTAATACGACTGAGATGAGCGGGTCTCCTTGGAGACACACCGTCCCTGTGGCCAGCGATCAAAGGTTAGTCAGTGCCCGACACCATTGTGCGCATTTGAGGAAGTGAAAGACGCTGAAAAGAGATATCATTCAGGATATTTAGACATGAAAGTGCACTTTAAAAGACCATTCAGACCATTTTCTCATCACTTGATCACTCATGTTGTTCCAAACCTGCATGACTTTATTTCATGAGGGGAACACAAAGCTATTGTTTTGGACCCAGTGTTGATTTTGTTAATGTAATTAGTTAATGCACTAGTTGACATGAACGAAGATTGAGCAATATATTTGGTCACGCATTACAAGGAGGTTCCATTAGTTAATGTTAGTTACAGTTTTCTCAGTCGCTTTCGTGCGTTTCTCACAACACTATTACATTTGCACAACAGTTCATGCGTTTCTCAAAACAATTAGTACAAACTGCAGAACCTAGTTGATAACCTGCAAAAGCATGTCACTTGCTCAAAATGGTTAGCTCATTCCTCATAAGTAAGTATTCATGAAAGTCAATGAAAGTGTCAGGGCTCTATTTTGACGATCCATGCACAAAGTGCAAAGTGCAGGGCGCAAACGCATTAAGGGTGTGTCAGAATCCACTTTTGGTAATATAAGGACGGAAAAATCCGCTTTGCGCCATGGATTGAGCTTATTTTCTTAATGAGTTATAGGTGTGTTTAGAGAATAAACCAATCAGAGTCTCATCTCCCATTCCCTTTAAGAGTCAGTTGCGTCGCGCCATAGCGCATTTGATATTTACATGACGGACTTTGTAAGTGGAAAAACTGAACCCTTCACTAGAGAGAAAACAGTTAAACAGAGCATCTACAGTGCGAGAATGAGAGATGAGATAGAGAAACTTCCAGCCTGATCTCACAAGAAAACGTTAGTATTTTACATTTTGTCAGTTTAGTGGCTAATTCGTACGAGTTCAGTCGTATGAAATAGTACGATTTTAAAAAGGAGGCGTGGCACCTAACCCCACCCCTAAACCCAACCGTCATTGGGGGATGAGCAAATCGTACTAAATTGTATGAATTAGATTGTACAAATTCGTACGAATTAGCCACTAAATCAAAAAGTTACGAATTGCCGTGAGATTGTGTTGAAACTTCTTATACACAGACATCCATTACCCTACAAATAATTAATTTCGTTTGTTAAGCGCAAAGATTTGTTTCAAAACTATTTCTAAACTCAGTTCTAATATCCAGAAAACGAATAAATGAACAATAATAACGAAGTGTGTTAAAAAAAACTGAGTTAAATCCAAATACACATGCTATGCCCCATATAGTCTAAAACCTGACAGGTGGGCAAATCTAAGCTTGTTTTTAATAAAACAAATATAAATATGCATATAGTAAATAATACTGCTAACAATGATAACATTATACAAAAGCAAGTTGTTATGAATAAGCTGAAAAAGCCCCCCGAGATGAAGGCATGAAAGTATGCTTTTTTAACTTTTTTATACTTACTAGAAAATAATATTTTTGTAATATTTTAATCCTTTATATTTATGTCCTATATATATCCTTATTATATCCTATATATATATACATCCTTAATATTTAAATTCTTTTTCTTATGTAAAGATATTTGCGTATTGCTCTACATCTTGTGTGTATTAGGAAGTGTGTAAGCGAGGCGCATAACTAACGCGCTCTGCGCTGGACTTTAGACCGGCTTTGTTCTGGTCTATAGAACAGTCTATTAAAGTTTCTCAAAATAGCAATGCGCCAGCAATGCGCCTCAACACGCCTTCTTTTTTTAGATCAGAACGCCTATGGGTGCACATGAACGCAAATGCATTTGCTATTTACACAGTGTGGCGCAAAACGTCAAAACGACTCTTGCGCCAAGTTGAAACCAGCAAACAACACTTGCGTTGCGCCTTGCACCACATTGCGCCGGGTGTATGATAGGGCCCTCAGTGTCATCAAGATGAAAAGTCCTGGCTCCATTGTTTATGAACAAGATAGTCAAATGGCTTTGTCATGTTTTCATTATGACAGTTTACTCTGTACATTTTTTTCAATGCAAAAAATTTTCACAGTCATTTTAAAACTAGATTAAAGTTAGACATCACTGCATTTAGTGAGGTATCTGAGAACAAGACACTGAATATGTATGTTTCACATTTTTACTGCATTTGCTCTTACAATTCTAATTTATTCACAGCATTGTGCAAAAGAATAAATACACCCTTATTTACAACAAACATAAACTCCTTTTGGGTAGAGCTGTGCACAACTGTAAACTATATTGCAGTACATATTAGAACTGAACCAACATACATAGGTCTGTAAATAATTCATGAAATTGTTCAATTTAGAAGACATTTTCAGGTAAGAAAAGATGTACATTTTTTTAAAATAAATTTTTCTTGACAGATTTTGACAACTAATTCAACATTTTTGAATGTAATGACTCAAGTGATGAAATGAGGACTATTAGTTTTATATGGAATGACTATTCAGCACTCACAAGTTTAGTTAATTTTGGCTGACATGACATAAGCGAATAATAATGTCATAAAAAAGCAGAAATTAATTGGCTGAATACATTTTTGTTAATTGAAATCAAATAAAATGTATTTAATTTAAGATAAAATATGTTAATATTTAATATGATAATGTACACTTGCAACAAACTGAAAGTTAAATATAAAATTAGCCAATTAAAACAGAAATTTTAAAAAGCTAAATAAGTATTTTTTTTAAATGACAACAAACTGATTTTAAAGCTAATTATATTCGCTGACTGAACGAAATTATTAGATAGAAATAAAATGTTAGAAATAATTAAATAAAACTTTAAAAATATTAATAATAATATGCTATAATATTTCAAATAGTAATATACCTAAGTTTAAACCATATTCACAGTTTAAAAACAATTAAAAATCACAATTCTGATGTGTTAAAGATGACGATTTTCATCTCAAGCAGTACTTTCCCTTTAATGCCAATAAGTATGAATACACAAACATGGCCATAAATATTAGCCTTTTAACACGAGGCAACATTTGGTCTTCATTTCAGTCCATAACTAGCTGTAATTTCCTTCGACCTTCAGGGGAAACATGTAAAACATCACAGAGATGGTTTAATCGCTGACCACTGAGTTTAGCCCGTGGTGTTGGACGTAGCGTTTCACAAGGCAATTAAAACCTGACACCGTGCCTCCTCTAAACCTACTCATACACACATTTATGAGCATAAAGAGAACGATGAACAACACACCGAGAGCAAAGGTTGTGTGTACTCTTCAGCACGAGACGTACGGCGTGTGTGTGAAGACGCAGTAAATGAGTTTGCGGCTCCATTAGGCCCCCTGTTCTTCCCTCTGATCTGTGTTTTTTCAGTTCTTTCAACTCCCTGCAGTACAAAGTGAACCCTGTGGCCTCCTGTGATATTCCAGCCCTTTGATGAAGGCCACTGGAGCACAAATAAAGGCTCTCGGTGCTCTGCTGTTTACGCTGAGGGGCCCGCATCTCTTCTGCTCTCCCTCGGCCTGCTGCTGGCACTGCTGGGGACGTTAATGACAGGACACAAGGCATGAGAAGAGAAAACCTCCACCCGCGGCTCCACCCGCCATCGCCGCTCGGCCTGCTAATTCTGTCCCAGCGATCTTGCTGTTTTCCTCCGCTCCCTTCAGCTGTCAATCTCACGTCCCCTCGCTGTCAGAGCAGAAAATGAGACCGCAGCAGGTTATGGAGGAGATCCTGCTGGGAAGAGTCACATTTTGTCTTCCTTCAGACACTCACACACACACAATCTCTAAAGTACATGACCTGTGGCTGCACGGCTGTGTTAACTGACAAAGTGCTGCGTTCAAGGTTACCGGGCGCAAAGACCCCCTCGCTGGTGCTGACTGACCTAGCCAAGATCTCCTGAGGCTTGAAGGTGAAAGCCAAATGGACATGTGATGTCTCCAACAGCGAAGTGTCCTCAAAGACAGTCACTTTGTAGCAGTAGTTTTCCAGAGCTTAAAGGTAGTCACATTTTAGCAGTTCATTTTAGCTACAGTCCAGCTAAAGGTTTGAAATTGTTGCTAGTTACACTACAAGCTACCAAAAAACCTAGCCCTGTATACATTTCTGGAGATCGTGAATTATGTAGCCATAAATACGTATGACTGCATTTCATTTTTTAAATGAACACTACGGGATGGTAAGATGGTAAGATGGTTGCTTTTCGCGCTTACCAGCTGACCGCTTACCTCCGTATGGACGGTTTGTCAGCTATTACCAGTTTGTCCAGTTAGCTCGCCATTTACAATGGTGGACTTGAAATGCAGAGAGGAGATGACCACGACAATGGGGTTTGAGTCTGGTGAAGAACGGTTCCAGAAATTGGGTAAGACAAAAACAGAGACCAAAAAAATTAAATAAACAAGTAAATAACAGGGTGAAAGTGGTAAAACGTGGTAAAAATCAGACAAGGGCATTTCTTTTTCTGAATTGCTTTTTAAAACTGTCGGTTTAGGGAAGTTGGTGTACAGGTCAATTGCTGCTTTTTAAGGGGGAGGGTGGGTCAGTCAGTCAGTCAGTCGCCTCATCCTCTATTGGATTTATGTGAGAATAGCAGGCGTGAATGGCACTTGCGAGAGAAACTTGAGATCTCCGTACACAACGGCCTCTGGTGGATTTGCGAAAAAACTAAAACTGCAAAAAAACGTACATCCTAGGACGTATTTGGCGCTCTCTAGAAATGTATATAGCGGTACATTTTCAGTAAAAAAACAAACAAACTATATTTTATAATTAATACTAAGAAAAGTATAAAAAAAACTCTAGAACAGCGTTATATATTTTGCTCATCGATGTGTTTACATTATCCAAAATGTTTTGAAGAATGGACAAATAAAGAGAAATAAGCTATTTTAACTAGTAACATGGACCGTGTCCTGCTGTCATCATGGTAATTATGTAATTTACAATTTGTAAATCTTAAAAGAGAATGCAATGATATAAGTTAAATTTACATAAGACAACAAATGCATACATTTGAAGTCAGAATTATTATCCCTCCTTTTAACTTCTGGAGTTGGAGCTAAACTATGCAGGACACCAGCCCTCCAGAACTGAATTTGGACACCCCTGGTCTACAGAATAAAGTATCATTATCCAAACTTCAAAGATTTCCCTAAATACCCTAACTTGCCAATAGTTCATCGATTTAGCTTAGTTAAGGCTTTAAATGTCACTTTAAGCTGAATACTAGAGTCTTGAAAAATATCTACTAAAATATTTTTTAATGTCATTATGGAAAAGATGAAATAAATCATTTGAATCAGTTATTAAAACTATTAAGCTTAGAAATTTGGTTTTTCCGTTAAACAGAAATTGGGGAAAAATATACAGGGGGCTAATAATTCAGGAAGGCGAAACACTATTTTATAGCTCCAATTTTGCAACATGTATCAAATCAAATATTTATAAAAAATAAATTACGCCAAACATACCGTATTACAGACACCCATTCTCTTCTGAATATCTGGGAGTCTTATATAGTGACTCTCTGATGTTCACAAATGATATACAATATTCAAGAAATTGAGCAATAGACAAAGAAGCCCCTTTTTGCAGGGCATTAAAGTGTTTTCGCTGCCTCACTAACAATATGTTTCCAGCTGGTATACCTGCATCTTGAATGCATCTCTATTCATCACTTCTGTTCAGACTTCAGTGTGAGTTTGCAGAGTGTATGATTACAACTGAAGGGACTAACCTGATGTGACCTTCTGTAAAGTAGTTTTTGCAGGGTGGGATGTCTGATATGAATCCTTAATTTCAGTTAGATAATGGCTCTTGTTATCATTTTAAATGTGAATAAAGTTGAATCCAGCAAGAATTAGTGATTAAAATATGGCCACTGATTAACAAATTTGTTGCTTTGCTTTAATTTAGTTAAATCAAACTGTAGCACAAAGATATGGGTTCCATTACCTATTAAAGCAAGAACTGATACAAAATGTAATATTTTAATGTAATGTAAGTCACTTCACAAATGCATAAATTCAAGCAAAACTAAATTATTTGAACCAGACTAATACCATAAATCAGGGGTGCCCAAACTCAGTCCTGGAGGGTCAGTGTCCTGCAGATTTTAGCTTCAACTTGCCTCAAAACTCCTGCACAGACATTTCTAGAAAGCCTAGTAAGAGCTTGATTAGCTATCCCTGGGGTGTCTTATTGGGGTTGGTACTAAACTTAAACTTCGAGTTTGTGCACCCCTGCCATAAATGAATTATTTAATTCACCAAAATGAATCAGAATTCAGAATATATTGGATGCGTCTTAGATTGTTTGACTATGAAGCAGCTTAACATGATAAAAATTGACTTTTTAGTAAACCCATTGCTAAAAAAGCGAAAAGTTATCTTTACTTCAAAAAATGTAACTTGGAACTGTTAAATTGACTTAATATAACTTAATTTGTATAATTATGCACATAGTTTGTTTACTTAATCATTTTAAGGCAACAGGTTTATCAGTCAACTAATTGCTTTTTACTGTCTACACTTGTTTAAGTTGGATTTAAGTTGGAAGCTTTTATAGTTTTAATTTCTTTTTAAATTGTTTTTTTAGTTTCTCTTCATTGATTTCCTTACTTAAAACAATATTGCCTACAATAATTTTCCACCAACAGTCAGACTATGTGTACACCATTCATTGTCTTCTATGTATTACTGTCAGCATAGCTAGTTGTATATTGTTTTGGGAGTATGTTGTTGTATTTTGCACTGTCTGTATTTTGCACTGTCTGGAGCAAGCACCTAAGCTTTTAGTACACGTGCTGCTGAGAATGTGACAATAAAAGTGATTTGATTTGATTTGATTTGAAAAATAGAAACTGCCCCAAATAACCCTTTAAAACCCCAATCTAAATAGACTGGAAGATCTAGACTGGAATAGACAGAGTTTTTTATAGCATGGAGCTTGGCTACACTATAAACCCTAATAAATTGAGACTACTCATATGATTTGAGGAAAGGATTCCCTCAGTTCGTTTGAGTAATGAAAAATCGACAACTCAATTACTTGAGTTGACCAAATGTGGTCTCTTCACATAATTATTTAAAATGTTTAACTACAGATAACTTAAATGTTTAAATACAGATAACTTAAATTGGCCCATAGACTAAACTTCCAAATTTTTCAGCTTTTCTATTTATTAGTTACTTACTTACCCCCAGGGCCGTTTATATCGAAGTTGATACAAACGCAACCATCACTGCGCTACAGTGTCACTCCTGCATGTATGTCAATTGAGAAAAATGTATATAAGCATTTAAATATCTACTTACTAATTCAACTTTTCTCTTATGTCAGATGGGTTCAGGTAGTGCCTCTGTCCTGCTGCGCATCAGCAAAGTTCCACATCACAAGCAATATGACCACCTTGTGTCATATAACATTTATCAACCAATCAGTGTGGTTGTCAAGGCAGAATTTTAAGCGAAAACCATAATTTTAAACAGAGACATACTGAATGGTTTAAAGAAATTAAAATGTTATGTTCAGCGAACCTAAAATATTAATTAAATGTTTTTTGCTGCCGAATAAGTAAGTTAAACACACCCGATTGAGTTTTTATGCCAAAACTTGGTATTTTAAGTAATGTCAAGTTATATTAACTTAATATCTTTAGTAATGACAACAGCGTGGTTTACAGTATACTCCATTTTCAGTTAGTTCCTCCCCAACACTGCTCATAAGGATGCAATGAGATTTCTGCTAGGCTCTGAATTATAAATAAAGCCTATCAGTGGACCAGATGCACATGATGTACAGTGCTGCCCATCGCGCTCCTTTCTGTATCTCCTCTAGGCTTAAGGGAAAGATGGCATCACCACTTATTCTCTCCTTTAGTCCCTCTCTCTTCCGCTTGAGCCACATCACAGAAAACCTGCAGCCGCTACACATGCAGAGCCCAGACATGCTGCTTGTAATGGATACCGTGCTGTCTTCAGACACACTCGCTGCATCACATTACCATGTACAGGAGGCCGCTGGTGGATATGTGCTGATTCAGAGTCAGCGTGTGCAGTCTGAGGAGAGAGTAATGAGGCTATGTGGAGGCGCAGTGCCCTGGAGCAGCCAATGCTTCACTCAAGTGCTGTGATGTGAGGCCAATATCAAAGTCCCTCTTTAAAAGTCCACAATGCACTGCAGTGAGGCCCACAGATACAAACCTGAAATCACACACAGGCCCTCGAGGGGAACCTAGACTATTTAAACAACCATTAAGAGCTCTCTATTCAATATTCTGAGGTGCTCACAGAGGAGGAAAGAATCGAAATGGAGAACAAAGATAGGGTGTGGGAAAAGAGCCTTTGGCGGGGATGTCCAGGTTATGAATGAATCATTCCCTTCTCTGTCAGTTCATTTGAAGTATTGGTTAGAATGTAAGAACGATAAATAGTGACTACGTTTACATGGATATAGTAATCAAATTATTTGCCTTAATCTGAATAAGACAATAATATGAAGGTGTTTACATGAGTTGATCTTTAAAAGTTCCTTTCATAACCCCATTTTACATGTTATAGCACATAATTCGATTAAAGTCATTGCATCATCGCACTATCCACATTTCCTCTGGAGTTTCATGCAATTTCAGATGTTTCATTTTTAATTTGTCAACTTTATCTGCAGTTTGGCACTTTCACTTTCATTCAGGAACATTTCATGCATGCCCCCTATGACAAACGAGATATTGGATGAGAGTATGAACTGCTGGAAGAGTGTTTGATACCGCACACCGTATGAGTAAAAAAACCTCCGCATTTCACAATGCAGGTGTCTGTGGTCTTACTCACTCAGCATGTGCAGGAATAGTGTCAAAAAAATGTGTGTGTGGACTATCCTGTCACAAAATGCGGTGAAAATCCCACATGACGGTAATAGTTTAATTAGGGTGTTTACATGTCTGTACTGCACTTCAACAATGCAACTAAAATCGGCATACTCCACATGTCTTAATTCGATTTCTGTTTAGTTCGATTATGACCTTAATCTGATTAAATTAATCAAAATTCGCTGTTTACATGGTAGACTCTTAATCAGAGTATTGTCTTAATCGTATTAAAACAAATTATTGGTGTCAATGTAAACATACTCAGTGAAGCATTTGATGTAATCTGTGTAACATCATGAAGAATGTGAGTGCAGGGTGAAAAATGTAATGAAAAAAAAGTGTAATGAAAAGAATGCAAGGTTTTTACAAAGTTGTTTAAACTTCATAAATCCTTATATGAGATAAGATGTGCAAAATATGTGAACATGGTCAGAGACATGAATACATGGGAAAACTGGAGTGCCTAAATCCACTTTTTTCATTTACTGTTATATACTAACCTTGAGTATATCCTTATCTTTATTAAACGTGGTGACTTTCATTTGATAAAATATAATGATTTTTTATAAAAATGTACATTTATTTATCGTTATAAATAACTTATTTGGTCACACTTTATATTAAGTGGCCTAAGCTACTATGTACTTACATTTAGATCAATTATTTTGGTACAATGCATTATTGTGTACATACATGTTATTACAATGTACTTATATTTAAAAAATGTTAATGTAAATACAATTTAATTACTATAATTACATTTATAATTACACTGTGGACCCATCCTTAAACCTACCCATACCACCAAACCCATCCTAAACATATCCCATTTCAAAAGCACCATAAGTGTTTTGTAATACAATTGGTATCCAAAAAGTGCTTTGCATTTATTATTTATTATATACATATATAGATCACATTTTTGAAAATACACTATACATTATATAACTGCAGGTTAACTATGTATATGCTTGACCACTTTACTGCCCACCATACTCAAATGCTTAACTCTTTCTGATTTTGATTGTAATTTAATAATATATGAAGCTGCATTGGAATTAATTTTTTTATTTTTTGTGAAAAATATTATACGAACAAATCTAAATTGAATTGAATTGAACATTTTGTGCCACTTAATATATAGTAGGACCAAATCGTCTACTAAGTAAAATAGTCTTTCATCTCAATGTAAGATATTGTCCATTGTTATAGTATATCACTTGTGCCTCATCCAATCATGTGCCTCATCCAAGTTTAGACTAGACTAGAATCTATATGTTGTTTTATCCTTCAAACGCTGCGTTCGAATGACAATTGTGTCCCAACTGCATGACAAGAGCATAGCATTTCGATTTCCTCTTACATCTAAAGAAAATACTACAAAAAATACAATACTATTTAAAAAAGAATACTATCTAAAAAATACAAACACTTTTAAAATGTTGACTTTTATCTCACTAAAATGTGAATAGGTTTAAATCTTTCAAAAAAATGCAGCCTTTGACGTGGCTATATTACTTTTAGGTAAGTGTTGACATTTTGCACTAGTTCATGAAGCTATTCCCTGAGATGAACTGCATGCACTGAAGGCTGAGTGAGTGCAGGCAGGGAGGAGTTGCTCTGGTCTTGAGGAATGTGAGGTGGGAGAGGCAGCTGCAGATTACAGATGTGCCAGCCAACATGAGGGGAATTCCCACAAGATGCACACAAATACTTAAAATGTTGAAATAACAGTCAACATTTTAGCAAACAAAAAACAAAAAACAAAAAAAACTGCTTGATGAGAAAGACGAAAGACAAGAGATGAAACCAATGTTCTGCTGATTCCAAATGAAAGTGAGCATCATCACATAGAACTGACTATGAAGAAACTATCAACTATAATAAAGCTATATGTAAGGTAATTTGATTGAAACATATAAATATAACATATATATAATATATATATAAATATATGGCAAGACAAAAAGGGAGAAAAAAACAGTAGCTTTTTATATCCTTGATGTTATTGGGATCGCACTTCAGCTACAAAAAGCCGATATATATCCTGTGAAGAATATTTTTGTTTGATACTACTAGGATGCCAAGACCAGGAGATTGCTTTGAACTGAAGTAAATAACCTCAGGCTTTTGGAAGAAATTGCCATTTTCTTAAAGCCAACTAGATACGTGCACAGTCAAACACACATACTTTCAAACCTCTACTTTGCACATGAGCACATGAACTCAAGGATTTATTATTGTCCAGAATATGCACCTTTTGTCTCCAAGGGTTATTAGCAACAAAAATAATTGCACAATTGTATCTTATTGATTGATTTATTTTTTATTTTGCTGTCTTCAGTAGTTTGTTGTTGTTTTTTTATTTCCAACTGTGAAATATATCAGTGTAGTTACTTTAGGGACAAACTAGGTACCACAAAAACAAATCAACAATACATGAGTGAACACATTAGGAAAAAGTTATACTGTGCTGATTATAAAATTCACATCACAAACTCTAGATGTACAGCAAATGTGTAAAAACTAACATACTTTAGTGGTGAGAGAACTGAATAGCTTTTTTTTTTTTTTTTTGAAAGATCAAGAATAACATTCCCTCTCACCTGAGCCCTTTTATACTGTAAAAACGATGCTTGGAATTCACTGATAGCATTGCTCAACACATTGATAACATTATGATAGCAGGTGTTAAACTGGTGTGTTTCTCCATACAGCTGTAGCTCAATGGACATGCAGGGTTGAGTATGGATCTAGGATCCCACTGGTCCTTCTTTATTCTGTCTCCTCACAATGTTCTCCCCTCCCTCTCTCCTGCCTGGTCCTGTAGATAAGCCAAAACCTGCACCTCCTCCCTCAAGCTCCTCTCCCCAGTCTGAGCAGGTGAGCAGCCTCAAATAAGTCTCCAAAGATTACACATTTACTTTCAGAGCAGGCAGTGCGGCAAAACCAACAGCAGAATCTCAATCTAGCCTCCGCCGTTTCCCCTTCCTCTTCCCAAGCACACCTTTCCTTAATAAACCCTGGCTATCTGTCCAGCATACTGAACGGTTATAGCTGGGACTATTACAGAGATAAGGCGAGACTCTTTTTCCACTTCTGCCGGCCCTCTTCACTGTCCATCCATAACAGAGCTAAATACCTCATGCGTGAACCCTCTTTGTGCTCACGTGGCTCTAAACCGGACGAACAAGCTCATGCTGAAATCTTTCTTCATCCGTCAGTTTTATTTACTCTAATGGTCAATGTGCAACTTGAGTTGATAGAGTAAGCTCACTTTGGTTAATGTGTAAGCAGAGGGCGAGTCTTAGTGGATTTGAGTCACAAGCATGTGCAATTCTTTTAACTGAAGGTCACATCCGGTATTACGGTCATATTTCATAAGATGCAAAGCTTTTGGTTTGATTGAAGCATGTCGAGCATTCGTTCTTATCAATTTTTTTATTGACGTGAGTCACTAAGCTCACATTGGAAGGGAGAAACTAAAAGTATGACTGCATTTCACATAATTGCAGCTTTATTCTTCATAATTTAAATTTTATATCTCGTAATAGGTCTCGGAATATGGTTTTATTTCTTATGTTAAATTTTATAATCATAAAATTACTGTTTTTATTTCTAAGTCAGAAATGACCTCTATAAAAAGAGTGCATTGTGATTCAACGAGAATGGGTCGAGTAAAGGACTGTCAGAGGAGTGTGCTGGGGCTTTATGGGTCGCGTGCTCACACACCCTGCCTGCGCATGTCTTTGATGTGACACACAGCGCAGTTGTTCCAGCTGCTTTATCACAATCCTTCACTCCTAACCCTGACCCTATCCACTGTGCTCATAAAACTCCTCTTGCCGCTGCCACAGTATCGCCTAGTGTGCAGCTCAACTTCATTAAATCAGAATTAAGAGCTAAGTTCACATTAAAGAACTACACATGATCCTAGAGAAATATAGGTCACATTTTATTTTAGGTGTCTTTAACTACTGTGGTACTTATCTATAGTTTTATGTATTAATGTGTTCCTTTTGCTGCTACTGGCGTGGGATAAGGTTAGGTGCATTTAAGGCTAGGTTAAGGTGTAGAAGTTTGTTCGGATTAATTACAAATGTAAAGCATTTTTAGTTTTTTAAGACTTTAAAAAAATATTTGTAATTAAAATTTCCCATACTTTGTGATCAATGGGTTTTTGTTTATTTACAAATTCTGATTGAATTAAAGGATCACTGAACTTTGTCAATCCACCACAGACACGCCCTTTGACAAAAACTCTTTGACTCAAAAACTAGATCTACACTATTTAACATCACAAAGGTCTTTAGATTAAACTAATAGAACATGGATTCGATCTGATAACATTTCTAGGAGGAGTTTGTTACAGTGTAAAACATGTCATTTCCATGTCATTACAGATTGACGAAAACTCTAGATCTTTGCAACTTAACATCCCCAAGTTCTTTAGATGACAATGACCAATTTTGGTGTTAATCTGATAAAATCCCTAGAAGCAGTTCGTTAAAATACAATGCCTGGAAAAGGCAAAAACTGCACTTTTTCGGCAGAGGAAATTAAGAATTTCTGACTTCCTGTTGGGTTTGAGATTTCGCTCCAAGAGACTTTATTGTAGGTATTGGCTTGTTTGATGTGTATGCCAATTTTGGTACATGTGCATGAAACAGCTCAGAGGCTACTTCGTCAAATGTGTATAGGTAGCACTGTTGAGCCGTTTTGCCACATCCACCTCTGAAATCCATAAAAAATGAAAATTTTAGACCCTCAAAAATGCTATTCATTTTTGCGAAGAAGAAGAAGAAGAAGAAATGGAGCAATTCCAATAGGGCCTCGCACCACGGTACTTGGTCCCTAATTATTGCACCTTGATTTCTGCTTTCAACAAAGTGAACTGACTGACATTTTTAGTAGTTTGAAACAATGTATTGTCTAGGTTTGTCACACTTCTTGTTCACTATGTTTTAAACTAGTAAATATATCAATAAAAGTCATTTTAAATTTTGAGTATATTTTTCATTATCAAAAGAGCAAAGATTAAGGACCTATAATACAATTAGAACATTGTATATAATAAAAAAAAGAAAACTGAGCACATACATGTACACACTAAGTACACTATACCAAAACTATTTTCAATGTTATTACAAAGTAGTTTGTTAAAGGCACTGGAAAATGAAATGCCACTCTTACTGTGAAAACAGGAATTACTGGATAAGTTGAATTATTTTGCAATCTCCACAGACATATGTCATTATTTTTATACTGTACATACTGGATATTCTGTCCCCTAACCCTAACTGTACTCTCACAGAAAATGTTGAATTTCAAAACACATAAATTTTTATCTTTTTGAGTTACTTGAACACATGAAATATCCTCAAACTGTTTACATTTGAATTCTCATGTCATTATACACATTTGTATCCTCATAAACCACATAAACCTGCCCACAGCTATTATTTCGTTTAGCCTGTGCCTCCAGAGAATTAACTAAATTGAGTATTTCATCTCTGAAATGCAGTCCTTTATTAAGTAGAGCAAGAATATAAAGGTGTTTTCAGGTCTCTGCTATGTGTTTGTCTGTGTCTCTGTGTGTGTGTGTGTGTCCATCCTCTCCTCTCTCAACAGGAACTCTTATCACATAATGAAAAACAGCCAGTGGTGATGGGACTGTGGGCACAAGGACAAGTGATCATAATAGAGGACGTTAGGAGAAAACATCAAAATTTCTCCTCATAAACCACATGAAAGGAAAACCTCTAGACAAGCCCTGCAAATAGAAACAGAACTAATGCTTCTGAGAAGGATCACGGAAGGATATTATAATATAAAAATTCATGCTTTCCTGTTCGTACTGTACTTCTCTTTCAATCTATTCCTTCTCAAGCTGCTCCAACAACAGTGTTCAAGTTGGAAGAAGACATTATGTTGCATCATACTTGGCCTCTACTTGGTATTCAGGGTGTTCAGGACATTTCTGGGTCAATGTCATTGTTACTGAACCTTCAGTCTCTGGGTTTGCAGCATAGACTCTATCAACTGACTCATGTCAACTGACTTGCTGTCAATGAATCATATGACATGAGAAAGAATGAAGGATGCTGTAAGGGAGCTGGGATGGTTCTGACAAGAAAAAAATATGATGGTTTGAAAAAATGAGGTTGGCGATGGACGAAAAATGTCCCAAAATAGCCAAATCAATGCTAAACTAAAGCTTATATAATGGCAAGATTCAGAAATCGTATATGAGTTTGCATATCCTGCATATTTTGCCTCTCTTGGATATCAAATCTCTTAAGGTCAGCATTTTTATTTACAATTAATTTTCCACCATTGCCATAAAATTAGTATGGTACATGAATGGTAACTTCCATAGAATAACTTGTGCTCACTTTGAATGTTGACGATTTTTACTTTGGATTTTAAAGTTGTTCTGTAGATATTGCATTTTAAAAAGTCGTTCAAAAAGACACACATACACTCACTGGCCACTTTATTAGGTACACCTGTCCACATTAGTGATCTCCTAATATTTTCACACATAACCATCTCTAGGGTTTACAGAGGATGGTCTGAAAAAGAAAAAATATCCAGTGAGCGGCAGTTCTGTGGGCACGAATGCCTTGATGTCAGAGGTGGCCAGACTGGTTCCAACTGATATAAAGGCAACAGTAACTCAAATAACCACTTGTTACAACCAAGGTATGCAGGAGAGCATCTCTGAACGCACAACACGTCGATCCTTGAGGCAGATGAGCTACAGCAGCAGAAGACCACACCAGGTGCCACTCCTGTCAGCTAAGAACAGGAAACTGAGGCTACAATTTACACAGGCTCACCAAAATTGGACAATAGAAGATTGGAAAAATGTTGCCCGGTCTGATGAGTCTTGATTTCTACGGCTGGTGGTGGTGGTGTAATGGTGTGCGGGATATTTTCTCGGCACACATTGGGCCCATTAGTACCAGTTGATTACAGAGTCAACGCCACAGTCTACCTGAGTATTGTTGCTGACCATGTCCATCCCTTTATGACCCATCTTTTCATGGCACGAATCATCTCAGACTAGTTTCTTGAACATGACAATGAGATCACTGTACTCAAATGGCCTCCACAGTCACAAGTGTCAATCCAACAGAGCACCTTTGGGGTGTGGTGGAATAGGAGATTCGCATCATGGATGTGCAGCT
Source organism: Danio aesculapii (assembly GCF_903798145.1). Lineage (NCBI taxonomy): Eukaryota > Metazoa > Chordata > Actinopteri > Cypriniformes > Danionidae > Danio > Danio aesculapii. The sequence goes on along the minus strand of NC_079452.1, from coordinate 49,549,099 downwards.
GACAATCTGCAGAAACTGTGTGATGCTATCATGTCAATATGATCCAAAATCTTTGAGGAATATTTCCAGTACCTTGTTGAATCTATGCCACAAATGATTAAGGCAGTTCAAAAGGCAAAAGAGTGTCCAACCCAGTACTTGTAAGGTGTCCCTAATAAAGTGGCCGGTGAATGTACATTTTAATCTACTATTTCAATAATTTAAATACATAACCAGAACCTAACCAGTCATAAACCAGATATAAAAGTCAATTTCAATACATGTGTAAGTGTTCCAATGATATTGAATATAATTTTCCATCCCTGGAAATTACCCTGTCAAATTTCTATCCTTTCCAGACCTGTGGAAACCCTGTATAACCCGATACTGTGTTATGGCGTGACCGCAGTCATTTTTTGCAATGAAAACTTTCCACACAATGATAAGGTAACTAATCATGGTAGTTAAAACTGCTTTCAGTTGTTTAGAATGTAATCAACATGTAAGTAATGATGCGGACACATTAACAACATTAGCATGCTACAGTTTTAAAAACCTACATAACAGTGAGCAGAGTGAGCAGAAGCATTGGCACTGAGTCACTATTGCTGTAGGTAGATCAGATGTGACAGGTGGCCAACACTGAGCAGGCCTGCAGCTGAACCTCTCCATCTTTACACTTGATTTCCCTCTCCACTGCATACAGTATGGCTCAGTGCCCTAAGAGTGGCCTGAAACGCTCTCTCAAGAGACGGCCACTGCCTACAGCTTCAACGTGCAGTTACCACAAAAAAAAACTGCTTACTCACTCTGTGCGGCCCATGGTCAGCAGCGTTATCACACTCTGCATTATTTATGACTTTCACTTCTCCTTCATAAACCCTCCTTTGATCTGTCTATATTTCGCACATCTATATTTCTGTGTTAAGTATATATTTTATCACAAGTTCTTGTGTATGAACATGGTCAGCAAAAATAAATTTAAAGTGAAACAGTTGAGGCAGTTATAATAGTTTTTTATTTTTTTTATTATTTTTAAAGTTTTTTTATATTCACCAATTAATTATGTATAATAGGGTAGAGAATACATTAAATAATACTTAAAAACATAATATTAATAATAAAAATAAAATACAATTTAAAGCATACATATTATAAATTTATTTATTTGTTAATAATGTTATTATAAATAATAATAATAATAATAATAATAATAATAATAATAATTATAGGCCTTACGGTTTGGCCTGGGCAATAGTGATTATGGCAGAAGTAAAATAATAATAATAATAATAATAATAATAATAATAATAATAATAATAATAATAATAATAATAATAATAATAATAATAATAATAATAATAAAAATCCTTACAAAAACAATAGGGTTTCAGCGCTTCGAGCTCGAACCCCTAATAATAATAATAATAATAATAATAATAATAATAATAATAATAATAATAATAATAATAATAATAATAATAATAATAATAATAATAATACAAGCCAGTGAATTGTTCATAATAGGACATGGAATATGGTGGATTTCAATTTTTAATTATTTTAATTTATTATATATCTACATCTAAATCTAATCATTAAAACTCATCAATTGGGGGTTACAAGAAGAAAGATCAAATAAAATTTTAAATTATAGTTGCAATCATATCAGTAGTAATAATGATATTCATAATCATAATAATTATTACAATACAAATAAATAAATATAATATAATAATATTTAGATTTTGTTTACAAAATCACAATATCATATATGATCAAGGAAAGCAAATGTTTTATTATTATTATTATTATTATTATTATTATTTTAAGTGTATAAAAAATTAAATAGTAATAAATTAAATTAATTAATTAATTCATTCATTCATTTATTCATTCATTCATTAAATTAATTAATTAAATAAATAAAATAATAAATGAATAAATAAAATAATTAAAGTAACTAAAATAAATAAATAAATAATAAACAAATAAATAAAATACTTTAAATAAATAAATACATACATTTATATATTTATTTATTTAATTAAATGATTAAAATAAAACAAATTAAATTAAATTAAATTAAATTAAATTAAATTAAATTAAATTAAATTAAATTAAATTAAATTAAATTAAATTAAATTAAATTAAATTAAATTAAATAGTGCTTTTAGGTTCAGCTATTTAATATGAAAGCAAATGTCTGAAAACGTGTTACTCATATGTGTATACAAGATGATCTTTCCCTACCTTCCCCATGGGTTTGGGAGAGTCCCAGCTCCTGTCTATAGACGGGGGAATCTGGTAAACATCCTGTGTCTGGTTCACAGAGGGTGGCACCTGGTACACATCCTGCCCAGGACACTGCCCTCCTGCGGCGGGTGGCACCTGGTAGATGTCCTGGCCTGGTGCATTAATGGAGGGGGGCACCTGGTAGACATCCTGTGAAGTGGGAGGGTACTGCACATGACTTTGCTTTTGTGTCAAAGCAGGGGCTTTAGGTTGGGGCTGTGGAGTCGGGGGGCCGGAGGGCACCTGGTAGAGGCTGGAGCCATGGCTGGGGGGCAGCATGTAAACGCCGTCTGGGTTGGTGGAGTTGGCAGAGCCGGAGGGGGTAAAGGCGGGGTGCATGGCCGTGTACTGGGCTGCAGGGGGGATCTTGTTGTAGGCACTCTGAGGCAGGTTGATGAGGCTCTGGGTTGGGCTGGGTTGGTTCGCTAACTGCTGCAGCTGCTGCTGCTGCTGCTTATCATACATGCCAACAAGTATTTTCAGCCTGTTGCCAGGAACAATTCCTTGCCGGCCATGCAGCGAACAGAGCCACCAGCCTTCCAAGCCCTGCGTGTCCCGCTCCAGCACGGTCATGATGTCGCCTTTCCGAAAGGACAACTCGTCCGGAGACTCCGCCACATTGTCATAAAGGGCTTTTGCCAACACATTCTGCAAGAGAGAGAAGAGAGACAGGTTGAGTTTATGTTGTAAACAATGAAGCACATAAATCAAAATAGAGGGTGACACGGTGACGCAGTGGGTAGCACGATCGCCTCACAGCAAGAAGGTTGCTGGTTCGAGTCTCGGCTTGGTCAGTTGGCATTTCTGTGTGAAGTTTGCTTGTGCTCCCTGTGTTTGTGTGGGTTTCCTCCGGGTGCTCCAGTTTCCCCCACAGTCTAAAGACACGCGCTATAGGTGAATTCAATAAACTAAATTGGCCTTAGCATATGAGGGTGTGTGAATGAGTGTGTATGGATGTTTCCCAATATTGGGTGGTGGTTACCACTGATGAATAAAGGGACTAAGCAGAAGGAAAATGAATGAATGAATAATTCAAAATATGAATACTTTGCTGTTAATATTAATACTTTGCTACCAAAACAACTGGACTGCGATTCAAATACTGCTACTGTCATCCACTTTTCATTTGCTTGCTTGTATGTTGCAATACATGGACTTGTTCATTCAATACTACTGATAAATCACACTATAAGCACTTCTGTGAAAGTGTCATAGAGCATGGCAAAATAAAAGGTAAAGGTCTTGTCAAAATCCCAACATAAATAGTCACACAAGATGCATTTGAATGTATGTTAACACCACTTACGATTAGACCACTGAAAAACTTGTCCATAGATGTAAAAAGAGCCTTTGATGAAAATAAGCTTATTTGAAATAGTCGTCTTTTCATTTATTGCAATTTGCTGTAGTGTCCACTTTTGAATTGTTTTCTTCCTTGCTGAATAAATGTATTAGATTATTTACAAAAAAGCTTGCAACAAGTTTGTGTGCGTTTCCTCCGGGTGCTCCGGTTTCCCCCACAGTCCAAAGACATGAACTATACTTTAGGTAAATTCTATAAAACTTAATTGGCCGTAGTGTATGTGTGTGAATGAGTGTGTATGGATGTTTCCCAGTACTGGGTTGAAGCTGGAAGGGCATTCGCTGTGCAAAACATATGCTGGATGAGTTGGCGGTTCATTCCACTGTGGTGTCCCTTGATGAACAAAGGGACTAAGCCAAAGGAAAATGAGTGAATGAATGAACTTGTAACAAACCTTTGCTGGTTTTGTACTTCATCTTGGTAGTAACTTTTTTTATGTTACAGCCTTATTCCTAAATGGATTAAATTCATTTATTTCCACAACATTCTACACACAATACCCCATAATGACAATGTGAAAAAAGATTTTTTTCAATTGTTTCAAATTTATAAAAAATATAAAACCAGTAAAATCACATGTATATCAGTATTCACAGCCTTTGCTCAATACTTTGTTGATGCACCTTTGGCAGCAATTACAGTCTCAAGTCTTTTTGAATATGATGCCACAAGCTTGGCACACCTGTCTTTGGGAGTTTTTGCCCATTCCTCGTTGCAGTACCTCTCAAGCTCTATCATGTAGGATGGGAAGTGATGGTGTACAGCCATTTTCATATGCCGTATATATGACTTGCCAAATTAACCTAACTTAGAGAGTATTAAACCTAATTAACCTGGTTTTAAGCTGAATTTTAGACAAAATATTGCAATTTCACCAAAGACAAAATAAATTAGTCTAAAATCAAACAAAAAGTGCTCAGGGGTAGCTTAAGTAACGTGTTGGCGCTCTTTGGATGAGGGATTTATCAGAATAAACAGCAAAAATCAGTCCAAGGCACTCAAAAAATGTGGAAAAAATATTTAAAAGCCTTAATTGACATGGCTTATCGTAAAACTGTGCCTCTTTTAAGGAGCGAGTGCCTTGAAAATAGATTAGTCATTAGAAATTAGTTGTTAAAACAAATATTTATTTAAAAATGTGCTAAAAAAACATTTGAGAAATATTTCAAAAAGAATAATCATTTCACAGGAGGGCTAATAATTTGTCTTCGACTGTACTTCACTTTAAAATAAGTAACTTGCATTACATTACATTCAACAATTCTTATCATGTAACTAACTTTCATAATTTATAAGTGTGCCACACACAAAACTATTGAACACATGTAGTCATTAATGTAAGTCACTAATTCAATGATCACTTGTGATCAGATCACCCAAGATCTTCACACCAGGTGCAAACAGACCCCGTGACTATAGCCTATTTCACCATTGCATTTTACGTTTTGCTTCAAAGCTCTTTCCGGCACATTTACCCAACATGGACTCCATCTGTCCTCTCGTTTACAAAGCCACCCACAAGTGCGGCCGGTCTTTGACACTTAAACAAATATTTGCTATTCGGCCCCCTGGACCAGCACGGCCCCCTTCTTTGGCACAAGAATGCAAAAGAGCCTGGCACAGTGCCAACAGACACGTGTATCACTGCTCTCTGTGCCACCATAATGAGAACATTCAACCGAAAATACAAATTATGTCATTATTTATTCACTCTCGATGTTTTCAAAACATTTTTGAGTTTCGTTCTTTTGTTGAACTCAAAAAGAAGAGATTTTGAAAAATGCTGGAAATCGGGAGCCACAGATTAATAGTATTTTCAATACTATAAGTGTCAATGGCTACTTGTTTCCAACATTCTTCAAAATATCTTCTTATTTCTTCATCAGAAAACAAAACTATAAAAAAAAGAAAGTAGATGTTAATTTTTTGAGTGAACTATCCTAGTAATGAAGCCACAAACGCACTCTATCACAGTCCATTCAGGAAAACTCGCAGCCTTTGATTGGCTGATTGTGTTTGTTCATTGTATGCAGCAGAAACCCTCTAGAATTGGCCGAAAAGAGAGCAATTCGGCTTTAATCAAGACAAAACATCTCTGCCGTTCCACTATAACCCTCTTCTCTCTTACTAAGGCATCCAGCGGAGGGGCTTTGTGAAAGGAAGCAACGGCCAATTTCCAGCTCCATGTCCCGCTCGTACCCCCCATCTACAGCTCTCCTACCGTGAGCTGACTGTGGTTTGAAGAGTTTGGAGCTCAAGCTAACAGGTGATTGATGCGGCGCAGCAGAAAGCCAGCAGGTGTTTGATTACTAACAGACCTCCCCTGTCAGGACACACGCCGCCTCAGAGTCATGCAGGAATGATCGTATTTACGAGATGAGCTCCGCATGAGCCTCATCACAAAGTTGTGATTAGCAGTGGGACGCTCTTTGTGGATCAGAGACACCAATGTTTCATGTTACACAGTTTTCATTGGGATGTTTATGAGCGTTTGTGTTCGTTTTGTGTATTGTGACTGATATAGAAGCTTAACAGTTTTTGCAAAATTAAAGTTTGAGTGAAATCAAAATTGACCATGTTTATTTTGCGTATTATTCTTTAGGTGAACAATTAATCCGTGCAAGTTTGTTTTGGTATTCTTCAAAGTCTGATTGTTCGCTTTCACATTTGGAGTGGTGGTCCTTCTCTGTCGATGTGAGTTTGACGGCTTCAGCCACAGTATTCTAAACCACGGCCCTCTTCCTGTTAGTTTTCGATATAGGTGAATGATTCACCAAAAGAAAGCCTGCTCAATTTTCAGTTTCAGTTGTAACTGAAGTACATCAACATGCTGAAACTAAAGTCTCAGCAACTTCCGGTTCACACTGACTTTAAGCCAGATTATAAAAGATTCATATAATACTATAATCCTAGGCTAAAATCTGGTCTTTGTTTGTTGGTTTGACATGTTCAACAACTGCTGCGATAAAATTTGCAATTCAATTCTGGCAGTGTTGAGTTCAGTGAAGATTTCAGACACTTTCCTGCAGTGCGAATTCTCTTCCAATGACAGTCACTGGACCTGACTATTTTTCTTTCTAGTTTTATAGTTAAGGCAAGATATGATTAAAATGAATCCTACAGACTGTTTATGTTTGCCGTGAGGCATTATTTCAGAATGTGGGATACTGAACATGTCATGGTTTGATGACGTCAAACTGCTGATGAATTGATCCTGAGTGTGTCTGTGTGTCTGGAGGGTACAGTGTGAGATGAGATTTAGTTGATTTGCACGGCGACCGGACTTAAATTAAACTCTATACTATAATTGTCTGTGGCGGTATGACACTGGTATAAAATACACTGACAGTGTTTGGGGAAAGTTACTTTAGAAAGTAGTGCATTACAATATTGAGTTACTCCCCCCAGTAACTACTTGCGTCACTTAGTACTTTTTATGGTTAGTAAAATATGTTACTTTGAGTTACTTTTGCGTTTTTTTTCTGAGCTTGTTGAGGCTTGATCTTTTACAGAACTTGCAGGGTTTTTTCTTCTTTTTTTTTAAATAGAGGAGCTTTGCAGTTAAAAAACACTGTAGAATCTTAATTTACCTTAAAAAACGCATATAAAAATGTATGTAGGATAATGTTATCTGAGAACTTCCCCACCCCAGAGTTGTACATGCCATATATACAGATTAATGAAAGTTTAAAGCAGTGTGGTTACTAGTTTTGTACTATTTGTCGTATTAAAAAAGAAAAAACAATGATCCATTCAGATAATCCTTTTCCTTTACTTCCATGCGTTCAAAATAATGAGAATATTTCCATCGCAAAAAAGTAAGAGCCATCTTCATTTCTGTCTGTTCCTGCTATCATTGTGTGCAGAATTTTACGTGACTACTCTCTATTTTTTAAAGCAAATTAACTAAACTAAAAAGTAACTCGCATTACATTTTTTACAAAGTAACTCAAATATTATCACTTAATTTTGAAAACTAATGCTTTAATTTACTCATTACTTAGAAAAGTAATATTTTTGCGTAACTCACATTACTTTTAATGAACTAACCTCAACACTGTACGCTGACCAGTCTTCATCTACTTGAACTAGAGCTTAAAATTTTAAGTTTAAAAAAACGAAAGAATTATGAAACTGCTTAATACATATATTTTTAAGGACGAAAAATAACTTGGGAGAAAGAAATAAGATTGAAAAATGTCATATTAAGTACTATTTTTATTAACGATGCATCAAATTAATTAAACTGAAGGTGATAAGGATGTAATAAACTGAAACAAGTGACATTTACATGTTACATACTGTTTAGGGTAGGGTTGTTTTTCAGAACTATATTCCTCAAAATTCTGGAGGGAAAAACACATGGTATATTTTCACAGAAAATGACTGAAATGCTGGTGAACTTCACTGGAAATGTAAAACTGCATTGTTTACTATGTAATCCCAGCAAGTACACAACATCATAAGATGTTAATATTAGGTTAGATTTAGGTCATGACTTAAGGTGACCAAAATTCAATGTCTAGCCAGCGTCAAAGGACAACGTTATTTTGACGTCCAATAACAACGTCAAATTAAGTTGATTTTGGTTGATTTTAGGTTGTGTTGGAAAGTGATCAAAATCCAACGTCCTATAGATGTCATAGTGGTAACGTCCACACAGCGTCAAGGTGTAACATGATTAGATGCTGATATTTGGTTGATTTTGCGTTGATTTTAGGTTGGACGTTGGACATTGACGTCGGCCATAACATCAGAAATGTAACATCCAATACTTATTGTATGATGTCCCATACAAAAAACTCAGGTAATGTGACATGAAATGCAGTCTTCACTCCTGATCACTGTATTACAAAGCTAATTCTAAACTCCTCAGTGGCCACAATGTCTGGAACTGTGCCACACAAGCTGCATTCGGTGCAACATTTTCGCCCTTATTTGCGTCGTTCTGTCCTAAAACAACTCAGACAAGAGAAAAGCCAGCGTGAATCCTTCCCTGTGTGCTTTAAAGGTCTGTGTAGAGCAGCAGAGTGCTGATGAATGGCATCTCTGTGCTCGAAGCTGGAGGAGAGGCTCACGGAGGGCATATCTGACAGATGAATGCCCTGCCTGTGTTGCCCGGCTGAGGGACAGTCCCTGTAGTGTCTCCCTTAATGCCAGAGGACACCAAGACTGGACACAATAGCGGCCCGAGAGGATTTACTGCCTGTGAGCAGCTGGTTGAGATGTCGCCGTGTAGTGCTGGCACACGCAAACCACTGAGGCACGTATAGACGAAGGAATGTGCCAATGTAAAAATGCATGCACGCATACCTTCGCAGCCCCCTCTATCCATTCACACACACACGCACACACACACAATGGCAAAATAATGAGAAGCACTCAGAGCAGCTGAGAGCTCATTAACTCCATGGGCTTTTCTTCTTTTTCCATACAGGCAGTTTAAACCATTCTTTGGGAGTCTTTGCAATGGAACGGGACATTCTGACTAGGGCTGAGCGCTGAGGGGAACAATAGGATGGTGCCAGCCAATAGAGATTTTGCTAGGGTATACTGAATATAGATATTTGCACTGTCAGAGGCCAGAACTGATTTATGTTACTGAAAATAATAAGATGAGCGATATGGAATAAGGCAAAAATAATGCAGAGCAAGAGATGTGTAGCAAACAATTCAAAAGGAGGATTGTTTTATTATACAACACATCAAATGCTGCACTTTTAGGGGATTTTGATGTTGCAGTTACATCCAGTCATAAACAAACATGCATGACAATGACTTTTTAATACCCACTTTATTTTATTTTATTTTATTTTATTTTATTTTATTTTATTTTATTTTATTTTATTTTATTTTATTTTATTTTATTTTATTTTATTTTATTTTTTTTTATTATTTATTTATTTTTTTTATTTATTTATTTATTTTTTTTTATTTTATTTTAAGGCAATATGTCCTGTCAACCAGTTTCAGTATGTAAATAGAGGAACGAAGAATGCAGGGAGTTGCCAGGCACAATGCAAAGTAGTTTACAGGTTGACAAGCAATGTCACATTTTCAGCATTAATATTAAAACTATATTTTGATTAGTTTTGAATTATAATATATTTTAGTTTATATCCTAATGTAAAAAATCTAAAACACTAAAAGGAATTATCATATAGAAAATAAAGTTAAATACAAAAAATAAATAATAATTGATTAATTCATTCTGACTATATAAGTTGGTACTGACAAACATACCAAAGCTTGATGTAGATATTCTTTCACAGATGGAATAGAGTTATACTTGGTTAAAAGACAAAAATCCTATTCTGGGGTCGAATTAAAGGTACAAAAGTCATTTTATAAAAGCATGTTAAATGCAAATAAAGTGTCTATTAATGTCTCAAATATTTAAAGATAAAATTCCAACATATGACAATAATGGGTCAGACTTTATTTTGATGGTCCACTTGTTAAATTTAAGTTACATTGCATCTAACTAACTAATTCTCAATAGATTGTAAGTAGACTGTTAGGTTGGGGTTAGGGTTAGTATTGACCTTATTCTTCAATGCGGAAGTGTGCGCGTTTTTGCGATTGTTTTAGAACTTCCGATTCAGCTGCCTATGGGAGAAATGACTAGGAATAATAAACGGCAAAAAACGGTCAAACTACTTACTCTACAAACAAGTATTTGCATGACAATGCAGACAAAGCAGAAAAATATAATAAGAAAATATCAGTTTGAAACACCAAGCAGCAAAACGAGCTGTTTTTAACATTTAAAAATGAATGGAAGTGAATGAGACCGGCAGTTTCGAGCCAAAATGATTCAAATGGCTGCGCCTACTCGTACGCGGAGAATAAGGTGAATAAGTTGACATATACTTGCAAAGTTTCTTATAGTCAATTAAATGTCTGTTGAATGTCTGTTTCAACATATATTAAGCAGACAGTCTACTAATACTCAAACGGACAAAAAATAAAATAAATCAAAATAAATCAAAATTGGATCAAAATAAAATGTTACCCAATTATGTTCCATTGAAATTCAGCATGACATATATGTTGTAATACTGGAAAAATGACTCTAACTTGTATTTAAAAGTATAAGTGATCATACAAAAGCCAAAAGTATAGTTCGGCCACCCACATAAACCTTTTTTTTTTGTCTTCACCCCACTTCCTGATTGTGCTGACAATAGTGAATAAATTAATTTGGTGATTGTCACCGCAGCTCTCAGAAAAGAATTTGCTGTGACTCAAAGTCTTTATTCTGCGTCTTATCTATCTCACTTGCCTTCTCTGCTTTTGAAAAGCAGAAGCAAATTGCAGTAGAAAAGGAGTGCTGTGTGCTTTCTGTGCTATTGGCCTCTCTCTCTTTCTCTCACTCACTTTTTTTTCATGAGAATATTTTCCTGCCAAGTAAAAAGGCTCTGGAGGACTGATGACATCACAAGCTGTTGAACTTTGCCTCCATTACAGAAAGTATGCCAAGCCTCTCTGTCTGTCTCTTTCTGTTTCCCTCCTGCTTCTCCACAATTCCCTGTCTTTCTTTTCGGTCAGGACACAAGACAGCATTTAGGCAGTGATTCACAGGGGTTTATATGTAAGGGCGAGTCAATGACTCACTGACAGTGAGTGTTTTCTCATTTGTTGAGAATGTACACAGGGATATGAGCATTAAAGGGGGCTTATTACTGAAAATATGACTTTTGCCATGTTTAACAGCTAGAATTGTGTCCCTGGTGCATCTTTCAACCCGGAAACCTGAAAAAGACAACCTATTCACTATTTGGTAAGGCTTTTTTGTGTAAAAATATGCCATTAAGATTCTGATTCACTAGTAACATGTGAAAGGGATTCAATTTTATATTAGCCCCCCTTAATCTTCCCATGGTGCCACTGCAGCAGTACATCATTTCAGTTTACTTGCTATTGCAGCTACAGATTTAGAAGCCATTCACAATGAATACATTTTATCAGTTCAATGCACTACTTTTTGATTGTTTTTCTATGTAAACACAAGCTTAACGTATGTGTATGTCCATTAAGCTCATGTCTTGCATCTTTTGAAGTGCCACACAGTTGAGTTCCATATTTTCGATGCCATGTCAAGTTAAAATATCTTCGACTTTTACATGCGAGCCTGCTTATCAATGTCATTGCATTGCAAGATTATGTTTACAGGGGCTCTGGATTGTATGACTCTGTCTCTGGATACTCTAACACTACACAGACTTTTTAAAAACAAATTATGTAGGGTAACATTTTATTTTGATGGTCCATTTGAGTATTAGTAGACTGTCTGCTTAATATCTGCTGATACTGCTCCTTCAACAGACTTTTAACTGACTATCAGAAACTTTGCAAGTACATGTCAACTTACACTAACCCTAACCCTAACCTAAGAGTCTACTTATAATCTAATGAGAATTAGTTGGCATGTAGATGCAATGTAACTTAAATTCAACAAACGGACCAACAAAATAAAGTCTGACCTTTATGAGTGCTGTGTTTGTTTTGTTTGTAGACACAATGATGCATTCTGTGTGAATGCCCTCTTACAATGTTTGCGCCGATGTACCAATGTACGCAAGCGCCTCGATACACTCCTGACATAAGAGCCACTAAAGACAATGGGGTTGATCTGTACTGTTTACTGTCAGCATAATTCAAAAGCCCACATTTATTATGCAAATAAGGTAAGGTGACTTTTCTGTAAAGATAAAAAATGTACTAATAGTTAAACGTTTGCAAAGGCCAATCCATCGGAACACAATAATATGGTAGTCAATTAGTTTAATAAACTTTACTGCACAACAACTATATAAAATGTATCCACAAACCATTTAACCTCATGCTGGAGCATTCTAGAAATAATAATAACAATGATAATAATAATAATAATATTTTAAAAAGTATATTAATTCCTTATATTTATATATCCTCATCCACCACCAGTGTGCTAGCATCCACCTGGATGACACGACGGCAGCCATATTGCGCCGGTGTGTGAAGCCAATAGGGTATATGCTGAGCTAGTGTTTTCCCATACTGATAAACTTCAAGTGACCAGTTATTGTGAATTTTTTTTTAAATTTTATACGGTTCCTTTTACAGCATAAATGTTGTAATGTAATTAAAATACATTTAGTTAACTTTGCCATTCCTTTAGTTGCTTAAGCGTAAAACGAGACAAAAAGGTGTTTACTCGTATGCGCCCGTCAGAATCGGCAGGCTAGTGCAGAAGCTCCATTGAATATAATGGGGTAAAATGAATGCTCATATTATAAAGACATGGTGGGGGAAATGTAATGTGATGCAGTGATTTTTGTACAATCTGAGACCCACTTTATATCAGATATCACTCAGCCAGTGGAGATCGCTGATTTTTAAAGAAAACTGACCTTAAATGCGCCGATATTTGCATTGGCATACAGCAAAATCAAAGTCCTATTAGCATGCTTCGGCATATACCCTTTTATTTTATGGGGATGCTTAGGTCATGATGGACAGAGGGCATATTTTTAATGACCACAGAGACCTCCATGTAATGTCTCGTTCGAAAGACAGTGCTCACTGAGCAGTATAGAGTCCCCATCTATATACTGGGGCATTAGGACCCACACAGACCATAGGTTGAGCACCCCTGCTGGTCTCACTAACACCACCTCCGGCAGCAACCTAGCTTTCCCATGTGGTCTCCCATCCAGGTACTAACCAGGCACAGCCCTGCTTAGCTTCAGATGGCGACCATGTTAGAGTTGCAGAGAGCTAGCTGCCGGCTAGCCCTAGCAATCTATTGATTAATTGTAATCTCATCTGATTCATGTTTAAACATATAAGACTTTAATCCGTTACTGGTAATTTCTCACATTTTGACTGCATGAGGTTTGCCTTGTTTTGTTGTTTCTGTCAGAATAGCATGTAAATTTTTCCCCCTTCTGTAAAGCAGCAGCTCATTTGCCCTTAAAGGGACACCCATTTAAACGTTTTTGCTCACACCTAAAATAGCTATAATAAATGATCTCTATGAGGGATGTTGTAAAGCTGTGACTTCACAGACACATTCGGGGAACAGCAGACATTTATTTGACATCTTATGAAAAGGGGAATAAGGTGTCCACTTTAGCACAACAGCAGCAGAATAAATGAAGGAAAATAACAGAGATGGGAGGATTTGACTATTGATCAATGGATCCATTACCATAGTCACAGCATAGGATAAATCACACCGTCCATCTCCGACTATTATGAGGTAAACAGTAAAGAACAGAAGACAGAAAATGAGATGGTTCCTCAAGGGTGCTTTCTGGCGAGCATCTACATTTATCAAGCAGTAATGGGAAGCTGCTTTGATAATGCTTGCTGCTATTTATCACTTCAAGCTACAGTCAAATTAAACTTTGGAAAAAGCAGTTAGTAAAAGCCCTATTTCAAACCGAATCCTGGTTTATTAGTATGTCATTGGTAATTTTTTGTGTACTTTTAACTAAAACACAAGGATGTACACACTTTAAGTCTATTTTTATGTATTTCACAGAAATACACTTAAAAATTACACAAGTATAACTCAATAGAAACATATATATATTATTATATAATATTTTAATATTTTAAGTTATGCTATCTATGATGTTGTTCACTTACAAAAAACATGCAAGTATTAAAAGCATACTTAAATAGACTAAATGTTTGCCAATACAACACAGTAGTATATTAAAAAATACTCCTACTAAGAATAGAAACTAACCAGATAAAAGGATGCTGGAATATTTGTTTGTGATGTTTCCACATAAAATGACTCTCGGATTACTTCAAGGAATAACTGACTCAACTGCAAGTGAAAGCGAGAGATATTTTAGGAAAGACTGGTTTGTTTAACTATGGATCTTTGCCTAAATACAATAAAGACAATAAAGACAATATAACATTTCAACAAACTACAATGCAATTAACAATAGTAACTCGTTACTTGAAAAGCTTAATTGTTTTGGCGAAAGTTACTACCACAATCCTGCAAGTTTGTTTCTACACAACCCTGTTATTAAGCCATTGAAAGCGGCTTGTATACGATGAGTGGATCTTGAGATTTTTCCCTGACGATCATCCTCACCATGGAAATGTTCAGGTCAAACACTTTCCCTGTGGCTAAAGAGCAGACAGAGATGGATGCTAAACTTTATTATCTCTAGAAAAAACAAAGACAGAATGAATGAAAAGAATAGGATAAAACGTCCACCATTTGCATTTAAAAGTGCGAGAATGTTTGCAGGCCAAGGAACAGATCACTCAAAAATTAAAATTCTGTGCTCAAAGTAGAGGTCTATATAACTAGAGCATTAGCAGTTTTATTATAATTTAATTTAGCATTTTTTTTTTATTATTTCACAATTGTGGCTATTTTATATTCATTTATATTATATAATTTGTAAATAAAACAATTTTATGACACACCTGTGAATTTAAGTTTGAGATATGGCTTTCTTTTGAAAAAATCATACATTTTAGCCAGTGCTTAATTTGTAAATGAATAACTTCCAAACAAAACCAGGAAATGAAGGTTATCGTGACCGACATTCGCCAAACAATTTCATTTTTTTCCTGAACATGATGTCATTAAACGGTGATAGAAAAAAAGCATCACATTTCTGAACAGTCTTTTATTATATAGTGCTATAAAAAGTTATGGTTCAAACATGGATAAAAAACAAACAAACAAACATGCAGCTACAATCCTAAATTGTATGACTAATCAGTTTACTAACACCACTGACATTCAGTTCACTTCACTATTTTGCGCAAAGCGAAAATGACATACTAATCTTCAAGAAGAGCTCACAGTTACCTCTTCCGTCATGTT
>NC_079452.1:49478611-49528611 GCF_903798145.1 Danio aesculapii | reverse complement strand
AATACTTGTCAAAATATCAATATTTTAGTCAACTGACGCTCTTTAAAAGTGTAAAGTCGGTATCTATACTAACCAAAATCAAGATCGTATTGTTTTAAGTATTCCAGTATCCAATACCTATCAAAATATCAATATTTTAGTCAACTGACGCTCTTTAAAAGTGTAAAGCCGGTATCTATACTAACCAAAAGCAAGATCATATTGTTTTAAGTATTCCAGTATCAATACTTATCGAAATATCAATATTTCAGTCAACTCATGCTCTTTAAAAGTGTAAAGCTGGTATTGATACTAACCAAAATCAAGATCGTATTGTTTTAAGTATTCCAGTATCCAATATTTATTGAAATATCAATATTTTAGTCAACTCATGCTCTTAAAAAGTGTAAAGCTGGTACTGATACTAACCAAAATCAAGATCGTATTGTTTTAAGTATTCCAGTATCCAACACTTGTCAAAATATCAATATTTTAGTCAACTCACGCTCTTTAAAAGTGTAAAGCCGGTATCTATACTAACCAAAAGCAAGATCATATTGTTTTAAGTATTCCAGTATCAATACTTATTGAAATATCAATATTTCAGTCAACTCATGCTCTTTAAAAGTGTAAAGCTGGTATTGATACTAACCAAAATCAAGATCGTATTGTTTTAAGTATTCCAGTATCAATACTTATTGAAATATCAATATTTCAGTCAACTCATGCTCTTTAAAAGTGTAAAGCTGGTATTGATACTAACCAAAATCAAGATCGTATTGTTTTAAGTATTCCAGTATCAATACTTATTGAAATATCAATATTTCAGTCAACTCATGCTCTTTAAAAGTGTAAAGCTGGTATTGATACTAACCAAAATCAAGATCGTATTGTTTTAAGTATTCCAGTATCAATACTTATTGAAATATCAATATTTCAGTCAACTCATGCTCTTTAAAAGTGTAAAGCTGGTATTGATACTAACCAAAATCAAGATCGTATTGTTTTAAGTATTCCAGTATCCAATATTTATTGAAATATCAATATTTTAGTCAACTCATGCTCTTTAAAAGTGTAAAGCCGGTATCTATACTAACCAAAAGCAAGATTGTATTGTTTTAAGTATTCCAGTATCCAATACTTTTCAAAATTTCAATTATTTAGTCAACTCACGCTCTTTAAAAGTGTAAAGCCGGTATCTATACTAACCAAAAGCAAGATCGTATTGTTTTAAGTATTCCAGTATCAATACTTATCGAAATATCAACATTTTAGTCAACTCATGCTCTTTAAAAGTGTAAAGCTGGTATCGATACTAACCAAAAGCAAGATCGTATTGTTTTAAATATTCCAGTATCCAATATTTATCAAAAAAATCTATATTTTAGTCAACTCACGCTCTTTAAAAGTGGAAAGCCGGTATCTATAACCAAAATCAAGATCGTATTGTTTTAAGTATTCCAGTATCCAATACCTATCAAAATATCAATATTTTTGTCAACTCATGCTCTTTAAAAGTGTAAAGCTGGTATTGATACTAACCAAAATCAAGATCGTATTGTTTTAAGTATTCTACTATCCAATACTTGTCAAAATATCAATAATTTAGTCAACTCACGCTCTTTAAAAGTGGAAAGCCAGTATATATACTAACCAAAAGCTATATCGTATCGTTTTGAGTATTCCATTATCCAATACTTATCAAAATATCAATAATTTATACACCTCTGCTCTTTAAAACTACTAATTTATTTAAAAGTTTATTAAATTTAGTTTACAGAATAAAAAATGGATAGTTTTGTACAAATATGTATGTAAATATGAAGCAGCATGGATCTATATACCCTCAAATAGAAAGATATTCCTGAATGTCGCATTTAATATTTATTTTACTTTGTTTTTGAACTAGTTCTTGTTCTTGATTAGCGAAATGTAAGTTTAATAAAGGAGTAAAAACTGAATAATAAATTGACACTATATTTATACATATACAAAACATGACATCTTATGAATATATATTTTTTATATCTACTTTTAATCACACTGGTGCATAAGTCAAATCTTTTAAACTCCTCAAAGAAATAATGCAACCGACCAATAAAAAAAGAAAAAAACATAGAAACGTATTCATGTAAAAGAGGAATATATAGGAATATAGGCATTCACTATAAACAAATGTTTTTTTAGTATTGTGTCATGTGGGAAAAGCTCAAAAAATATAAATGTGTCTGTCTTATTTGGCTTGAATCTAAAAGTGTGCACAGTATTACGCCTTAAGTTGCATTCAATAAGTTATAACACATTTACAAAAGATTAAAGAACAGAATTTATACTGCAACTAAATGAATGTTTCTTTAAAAGATAAAAGCATATCAGTATATGGCGTAAGTGGGGCAAAAAGCTGCTCTATTTGCAGGAAAGGAGCTGAAAATCTGGACAGAAAGGAAGACAATAACAGAAGGTTGATGGCAGAGACAAACAGTGAGCCAGTGGCCTGCTCTATTTTCATTATATAGGTGAGTTTACAACAGACAAGACCAGACTTGAGCTCTAACAACAGCCTGCAGATAAACAGAGCACAGGCTGGAGGCACATAATTAATCGTTAGTTTGAGTGTGTGTGGAAACCTAAGCGAAAATCAGACAATAACAGATGATACAGTCAGAGTTAGACTGCATAAATATGGAGAAGCATGGATTTATAGCCTCAGATGGAAAGTAGTCCCTAAATGACGTATTTAGTATTTTATTTTTTATTTTAGACCGTACAAAACATCCATTTATTAATATATTAACATGTTTCTATATTTTGTGATTTACTGAAGTTTTCTGTTTATTTATGGTTATGCATATGGAATTTTAATCTCTGTTCTCTCTACTTTTGATGTTGGAAATTCAACACTCCAGTTTAACAGTGACTTTTATTGACATTTTAGTCATTTGAAACAATCAACTGTATAATAAATAATATATATTTATAGAATTGTGTCTAAAAAAACTGAAAAAGTACTGCAGTTTATTACCAGGAGTTTGTACCATAATTTACAAAACCAAGCAAGACAATATGTCACTTCAGACTATAAAAAAAGTCAATAAAAGTCACTTTTTTCAAACTTTTCAACATCAAAATTTCTTGAAAGAAAGATTAAAGTCCCATAATGCAATTCAAAGGCATGAATAAATGTGGGGAAAACGTACAATTAGAAAATACGGAAAAATTACAGACCTTTTTACAGTGTACATTGTTTTTGTTCTAGTTCTTATCATTGATCACAAAAATGTAATGCAATTTATGTAATCTAAAAAATCCTTATTTCCAAATAAATATATAATAAATATATAAATTTGACATATCTTTTATAAATACAATAAATACATACCTATTATTATATATACCTTAGATCGTATACTTTCCAATATTGATGGATTGAATTCAAAACAATAAATAAAAATAATAATAATAAAAAAAAAAAATAATAAAAATAGTAATAATAATAATAATAATAATAATGATAATAATAATAATAATAATAATAATAATAATAATAATAATAATAATAATAATAATAATGCGGAGTGGGTAGCACGTTCGCCTCACAGCAAGAAGGTCGCTGGCTCGAGCCTTGGCTGGGTCAGTTGGCGTTTTTGTGTGGGTTTCCTCCGGGTGCTCTAGTTTCCACTGCGTAAAACATAATGATGGATAAGTTGGCGGTTCATTCTGCTGTGGCTACCCCAGATTAATAAAGGGACTAAGCCGAAAAAAAAAAAGAATGAATAAATTAATAATGATAATAAAATAATAATATTAATAATAATAATAATCATGTAATAAGTATAATAATAAGTTTAATAATAAACATTTCAATATTTGATCACTAATTAACTCACAAAATAAAAAAATGTTCAAATAAATAATCCAAAACATGTCACAAATAAATTAAGCAAATAAATGTGTATTTGTGTTAATATTCAATAAATGTGAAACAATTTTGATGCTTTTGACATTTTATTAATTTCATTTAAACTTATATATTTGTGTGAGTGTCAACTTGTTTCTTCTATTAGAAGAAATATCATATTTCTATAACCCTTTAACTGGCATCATAACCACTAGGTTGACCTTTTGTTCATAGGGTCAGTTCAATTCAATTCAATTCAAGTTTATCTGTATTGTGCTTTTCCCAATAATGTTTATTCCAAAGCAGCTATTATTATATAATATATATATACACAGTTGAAGTCAGAATTATTAGCCCCCATTTGAATTTTTTTTTCTTTTTTTTATATTTCCCAAATGATGTTTAACAGAGCAAGAATATTTACACAGTATGTCTGATAATATTTTTTTTCTTCTGGAGAAAGTCTTATTTGTTTTATTTCGGCTTGAAATGTCATTTTTTAAAAACCATTTTAAGGTCAAAATTATTAGCCACTTTAAGCTATATTATTTTCGATAGTCTACAGAACAAACCATCGTTATACAATGACTTGCCTAATTACCCTAACCTGCCTAGATAACCTAATTAACCCAATTAAGCCTTTAAATGTCACTTTAAGCTGTATAGAGGTGTCTTGAAAAATATCTAGTCAAATATTATTTACTGTCATCATGGCAAAGATTAAATAAATCAGATATTAGAAATGAGTGATTAAAACTATTATGTTCAGAAATGTGTTGAAAAAATAAACAGGGGGGCTAATAATTCAGGGGCTTTAATAATTCTGACTTCAACTGTAAGTGATCTGATCATTACAGTAAATAAGAACAGTTTGTGTATTGCTTAAGACGGTCCTTAAAGTCCTTAGGGTTGGCATCATCTATTCAATTCCTGTTAGGGTTGGCATCATCTCTTCAGGGTTAAGTTATCATTAAAACAAAACAAAAAACTGCTAAATTGCTTAAAGTGGTTTAAGAAACACAATTTAACCAAAGAGATATATATATATATATATATATATATATATATATATATATATATATATATATATATATATATATATATATATATATAGGCATAACAGAAATCTACAGTGTGTCAGATTTAGATAACTAATGTCTACGAATGTTGCATTCTCAACGCAAGTCTAGGCTCATCCTTTCATTCCTGAAACATTCCACACATTAACACACATATTTGTCCACATTCCAAACCATCAGCCCACTTCACAACCCCAGACACACAGTCATGCTTTCATACTGTCCATTCATTCCATTTACATCCTCACTACAGTCAACATACACGTAGTGAACAGGTTAATCCCCTACTGCACACAAACTCAGTGATTCACATGTGAATCGCATCCAAATCCCAAAAACACACAAACACACATCTACAATCCCGCATACACTTAACACCACTCATTCACCATCCATTTCACTGGTGTTGACTGGGGAAAAAACAAAGACACCTCCTCTGCCCCTCCTTTCCTGGCAGGGTGAGGTTGCAACACCCTCTTTTTTAAAAAAAGCACTGATTTTTGTAGCTACAGGCTATCACTGAGTGTTGGTTTACTGCCAATGTTTTTCCACAGCAACATAATGCTAATGCGCAATCTTTACAGTGTGATTTACAGAGCACAGGACGGTCAAATAGAGATAAACGTGAGAGCAACAAGGACACAGAGAATGTTCATGAGGACTGCAGCGTGTGCTATAAACACCCTTTCCTCCTCACCCTGAGCGAAGGACCTTCACCGCGGCTCAAACATGTCCAGAATCCTGCCTATCCCAAATAATAAATCCAAAAATGACAGGTTTCAATGGTTCCCTTCCAGCACAAAAGCGTCACTGCGACCTCAAAGAGTCATTCCACAAGTTCAATAACAGCGACGAGGCCATAAACTCAAGATACAAAGACAGGAAGACAAGCTCTCACGAGGAATGTGCACAACAGAGCTACTGAAAAAAAGATGATCGTCTCATTATCTTAACTCGCTATTGTATTGGCCACCCTTGATGTCGTCTCTTTGAAGAGTTACAAGTCTTTGAAATAAGCCGCTATAGGTTATTTCTCATGCTTTGTTTGAAAGAGAGACGCAGAATCGTATTCCTTCCGAACTCTGGCAGCTTAACAATATCTGCTGGCCATGTTCAATGAGACGATGGACAGGGCTGTAGAAAGACCCACGGGAAAAAAAAATCACAAATTAAGTTCTCTTAAATGACCCAGTCGTTACTTGTAGACACAAATGAGGTTCAAATCTGTGTAATAAGCCAGCCTGAGCTGGTTTGCTGGATCGTCAACATCACCAGGATGATGGTCTTCTGACTGGATTTAGTTTAGTTTTAGGTGTTTTTCTAGTTAATTAGCAGCTTGGGAGCTCAGGTCAAACCTGTAAATACCAGCTTAAACCTGCTAAGGCAATAAAATCAACAGGAATAGTTTACACAAAACTAAAAAAAATACTCATTATACACTTGTCACAATCCTGTTTGAGTTTCTTTTTTCTGTTGAACACAAAATAAGTTACTTTGAAAAATGCTGGAAACCTGTAGCCATTGGCTTCTATAGGATTTGTGTTTCCTACTATGCAAGTCAATAGTTACAGGTAGGCATGGGCCGGTGTAAGTTTATGAAGATATGATCACCTTGGATACAAATATCATGGTTTCGCGGTATCACAGTATTGTATACTGCTCTAAAATATGTTCTTTTTAAATGACTGGGTAAAAAAACTCAAACTTTTTTCCCTGTTGAACATGATATATTTTATTTTAGGAAACATTTATAATATTTTGGAACAGTAAACATGCCAGGCTATATATATTTTAAATCATTGACTTCTGCTGTCTTCGTTAGTTTCAAAAACACTGATTGTTTTGCAACACAATTAAAAAAACATTAAAAAAAACCTTACATATACCTTAGGCACGGTACAACAGAAAATTCTAGCGGTTTTAAACCTTGAAATCGTCTCATGCCTAGTAACCAGTTTCTTACTTTTCTCTTTTCAAAATATCTTAAAATCATAGTAAAATGAAACTCATAAGGTATGGAACCACTTGACGGAGATTAAATGATGAGAACATTTTAATTTCTGGGTGAACTATCCCTTTAAGACTCCAGAATAATAACTAGTTGTTGCAAACTGTAAAGAAAAATCCTGATATATTGCTTCCCTGACCAAACTACCTGCATTAGGCTTTGTAAACCAATAACAAAGCATTAAATGGTATGACAAGCTGTCACAGTTGTTTCAAAAGACACTTAAGGAGAAACAGCCGAGAGTCTCCTGTTAAATGAAAAAGCAGTAACACAATTTCCTCTGTGAAGAAGACTCTCTGGCTCTATGACTGTGTCTCTTCTGTTGGAGACGTATAATTTATTATATCTTTTATCTAAAATGCTGTCATTCTCTTTTTAAGATGATTTCATCTGCATCTAACAAACTGGCCCCGAGAGAAATAAACAAAGTGCAACTCTTTACTACCCTGGCAGAAAATGCTGTGCTACTATTTGGTAATACAGGATATACTGTAACAAATCACCATAGCTACAATAATAATTCATTCAATCATTCATTTTCTTTTCGGCTCCCTTTATTAATCAGGGGTCGCCACATCGGAATGAACCACCAACTTATTCAGCACAGCAGATGCCCTTCCAGCTGCAACCCAACACTGGAAAACACCATAATTTTTTAACATAAAAAAATTAAAATAATAAATAATAATAATAATAATAATAACAACAACAACAACAACAATAATAATAATAGTAATAACAACAACAACAATAATAAAAATAATAATAATAACAACAATAATAATAATAACAATAATAATAATAGTAACAACAACAATAATAATAATAATAATAATAATAATAATCATATAATAATATAATAATAATAATAATAATAATAATAATAATAATAATAATAATATAATAATAATAATATAATAATAATAATAATAATAATAATAATAATAATAATAATAATAATAATAATAATAATAATAATAATAGGATTACATTTTTTAGGCTCAGCCATTAGAAATGCCAAAACAGGTCTAAAATGTTTACAACTTGTCCAGTTTAGACCCCTTTCAGAGGTAGTTAAAAGCACAATACACTGTAAAAAATGCTGGATTCCACACAATTGCTTCATGTTATCCTAACACAAATCAATTAAGTTAACTTAATCAGATACAGATCTAGAATCAGAATCAGGACAGGTGTATGTACAGGTATATTACAATATACAACATAGTGTGTGCAGCTGCTTTGTGCAAATTGGCATGAAACATATGTTGTTAAACAAATAAGTGTATATGTGTATAAAAAGTAGTGATGGTTGTTTCACAATTACTATCATTGCCTGATGGAAATTGTTTCTCTGTCGGGCTGTTCTGGTGTATTTAATTGTATATATAATTGTTTTTTTTATTTTTACAAATTTATGTACATTGAACATAAAACAATACAGTTGTCCCCAAAAAAGCCCCAAGAAGTGTGGATTCAGCTGATTTTAAATAAGTAGTCTGAATAAGTATCATTTTCCGAGTGTAGATCCGATTACTTTTTATAGTGTAAACACACAAAAATCTGAACACACATGGTCATAATAGATGCTTCTGTGTGTTTGTTATCTTGTGGAAACATGGCTTTAGATAAATCAGCACACTCTTCTGTTAAGTATTAATCTAAAAACATTCTGGTATTGATCACACCTGCCAACCTTCTTATTTCTGGGTAAACTTCTGTAAATGTTTCCTGTAATGCTTAGATTACTTTTAGTCAACTATACACGATGTTATGAGCTGAATTTGGACTAGATCAGTGCTACTTCTAAACAACTTGATGTTGGCGTATGCATGTGAGCATGAGAATAATGAGGATGAGGAGCAGGTCCTGTACGTCAGACCCCCAGGACAGGGTGTGGGATTCAGGCCAGCGGTGGGGAATTCCTCTCTCCTAAATTGAAGAGCTGCAGGGTGAGTCAGGGTTGAGTCAGAGAGGCGATGCACGGGGGGAGATGGACTCAGGTTACTTCCTCTGAAGAAGGGGTCTTTCTCTTATTTAAAGATCCCTAACACAACATGACTCAACATTCTCAACTTAGTAACTGATTCAGCTTGGTTACCTCAAGAATGATCTCAATAAGTCAACAGCCCATGCACTCATAACAGTATGTATCACCCTATGTTCATCATGGACCACCTCTGGAGAAACCAGTATAAAGCAGTATAAAGGGATAGTTCAGTCAAAAATGACAATTCTATCACTATTTACTCATCCCCCCTCTTGTTCCAAACCTTTATGAGTTTCTTTCTTATGTTGAACACAAGAGAAGATATTTTGAAGAATGTTGGAAACCAGTAACAATTTATTTTGTACTGTAGATATTAGTGTAGATATCAAGTTTTTTATATATATATATATATATTTTCTTTTATGTTCAAAAGTAAAAAAAAAAAGAGAAAATTGTAAAGTTTCGAAAAACACTTGAGGGGTCAGTAAATATTGAGTAAATTTTTATATTTGGGTTAACCATCCCTTTAATGCTATACTACCGACCTGTCACGTGATCATTATGGGATGCATTAAATAAAAGCGAACCAATACAAAGTGTCATACTTTGCTTTCAAGAGTTCACACTTAGCTGATGATTGATAATATAGCATATTTAGCATGCTGTCCCGGGAGAGAGCCCTGAGCTCAGAATATCCTCAAGCCCGGGCTCCCTCCTGTTTGAAGGCCGAGAGGAGAGTTTGAGCTCCGGTAGGTCTCAAGAACTCCCTTACTTGTGAACGTGCTGAGATATATCTGGTTAAGAGTTGTCTTAAGATGCTATTTTGGAGTAGTCAATTTACTTATGGTGTATGTCTTTGGACAGTGAGAGGAAACTGGGAAACCCGGGGAAAAGCCACGTAAACACGGGGTGATCATGCAAACTCCGCACAGATATGCCGACCGGCTTGGTGAGGGGCCGAACCAGCGGCGTTCTTGCTGTGAGGCAACAGTGTTAACCACTGGGCCGCCGTGCCGCCCTATCAGAGAAGGGGAGGAGAAGAGGTGGAAGGGGGGATTCTTCAAGACGAAGATGACTGGAGTGGAAAGCTCTGGTTATTTATAATGTGTCAGTATTCATCTGATTGGTCAATATACGGTGCAATATGCAGCTGTGTTCAATAAACACGTGATCCTCTTGAAATTAGTTTATGAATAAACCACACTTATTGTACCATAACATGCTGATTTGTAAGTGTTGTAACAAAGAGACACATTTCAGGTGGAAAATTGACTAAAATTGACAGATTTCCAAAATATATACAAACATAACTTTTTTCTTATGTTGAACACAAAAGAAGATACTTTGAAAGATGTTGGAAACCGGTAGCAATTGATTTTCAACTGTAGATAATAGTGGATAGGGGTTTCAAGTATTTTTTTTTAAATATTCTTATTTATGTTCAAAAGTAAAACAGAAAAAATTGTAAAGTTTCTTTTGAGGGTCAGTAAATATTGAGTAAATTTTTATATTTGGGTTAACCATTCCTTTAATACTACTAGCAACCTATCATGTAGTCATTATTGGACGCATTAAAAAAAGTGAAACAATACAAAGTGTCATTCTTAGCTTTATTGTACCATACAAAAGAGACATTTGAAAGCGTGTTAATACCAGATGGAATTAGGTACTAAAATTGACAGATTTCCAATATATATATACAAATTAAAAATAATAAATGCCTTGAAAAAAAAATAAATAAATACAATTAAAAAAATCATAATTTCTCATCTCTAAGAATAATTTGTCTTCAGCGCACTAATAATTGGCCATAACTATTTCAAGGTCTATTTCAATGACCAGGGAATATCCCAGCCTCTGCAGGGGGTGAAACCCAGAATCAGATTCCTCTCATACGGAAACACAGCACAGCCCAACTTTCACGTCCAAATACCTAAGCACTGTGTCATTCCTAACTCTTACAAGCTAAACGAGCGCCAGCAATTTCAAACAATGGCAAGGAATGGATGCTTCACTGGTCCGGCCGTCACGTCACGCAGTTCTTTTCTCCCTGAAATTTCTCCCTCCTTCTTTCCATAAAAACCTTAATCTTTCTGCGTTCTCCTGAGTCAGCAAAGAAGAAGCTAACAGCGGCACGGCTCCTTTTCCGTCCACTCTTCCCCCTGTTATGCCTGCTTTCTCACAGCTTTCAAAACTCAAGAAAAAGCTCAACGTTTTCTTTTTTAATCCTCAGATATATCCTGCTAGCCTCTCAAAAAAAGTGTTCCACTGCCTCTTTTAGAGCTTTTCAAGCTACTTGATCTCCTGCTGCCATAAACAAATCATATAATGCTAAATAAGACAGAAAAGTTCATAAAAGCCAATCTTGAAGACTGTCTTGTTTTTCTGCTGTCCACAAAGACATCGATTCAGAAAGTATCACCCGAGGGCAGTTAGCATAACCAACTTAAAGCACTCGCACAACAATGAGAACAGCAAACACACTCACCAGATAATTCATTTTCAGCCCTGCCGTGTGAGTCTCTGGGACTCCAGACGGCACTAAACTGCCTGAGATTTGACCCCCGAAGAAATCCCACTCGGACCGTCCACTCTTTTGTCAAACCTCTCTGCGTCTCCCAGAAAGTCAGGTTCTAACACATACTCCAATTCCGTGATGTCAGAGGGCAAGAACGAGACTGTCCCATATACTTCTGTCTCTTGAAGTCGCTGGTTCTCTCACTGCGTCCGTCCTGCGCTCGTTCTCTCCCACCCTCTCTGGCAAAAGGAGGAGGAAAGAATGCTCAGGGAAACCTGACACCCTCCCAGTTCCTTCTCAATCCTGACATTCCCTTTCCCTGCTGCCGATTGGCTGAGGACTCTGTTCTTATGTTAATGAGCCTTACACTCTTCCTCCCCCTGCCTGTGAGGAATGTTTAGTGAACCTCTCTGTAGACCTGAGAAACACACACACACACACACACACACACACACGCATACACACACACTGGAGTTTTTTTGGCCATCACACACAAACACACAGCTTTGTCTAGACCCTTTCCTTCAGCCTCAACTTTAGGCTTGCTGATTTTGTTGCCCGTCCTTTTGTTCCTGCACTAAATCCATTCTCAAGGCGACAAAAAGTTCGACTCTCTATTGATATTTGCAGTGTTTGGAAATGTTTAACCTGTTTTATCCCAATATATACCTCGCCTGAATTATTAAAGTGCCATCGATTCGGAAAAGGAAGGACTGGGGAGATAGAGATGGAAAGCTTTGTTATGGATTTATTTACTTAGCTATTTATTTAGAGTATTGCTGAAGCAAAACTTTGTTCTTGATTAATTTCCTGTCTCTTTTTTAAAGTACATTCATTTAGCCACATCACAAACTACAGGAAAAAGACAGGTTGATAGAAACAAATGAAGCTTTAAAAATGTAATGAATAATAAAAAATAAAATAAAATAAAAATAATAAAATAAAATAGAATAGAATAAAACAGGAATAAAGAAATTAAATAAATCAAAAATAAAATGAAATAAAATAAAAAAATAGAATAGAATAGCATAGAATAGAATAGGATAGAATAGA
Organism: Danio aesculapii; assembly: GCF_903798145.1. Taxonomy (NCBI): domain Eukaryota; kingdom Metazoa; phylum Chordata; class Actinopteri; order Cypriniformes; family Danionidae; genus Danio; species Danio aesculapii. The sequence continues at coordinate 49,516,086 of NC_079452.1, read as the reverse complement.
ATAAAAAAGAATAAAATAAAATAGAATAAAAAAAAACAGGAATAAAGAAATTAAATAAATCAAAAATGAAATGAAATAAAAAATAGAGTAGAATAAAATTAAATTAAATGGAATAAAATAAAACAAAAAATAAATAAAATAGAATAAGAAATAGAATAAAATAAATAAAATAAAAATAGAATAAAAAATAATAAATAAAATAAAATAAAAAAATAAAATAATAAAATAAAATATTATAAAATAAAACTAAATAAAATAAAATAAAATATAGAGTAAAAAATGGAATAAAATAAAATAAAATAAAATAAAATAAAATAAAATAAAATAAAATAAAATAAAATAAAATAAAATAAAATAAATAAATAAATAATAAATAAAAAAAACAGAAATGAATAAAAAATAGAATAAAATTAAATAAAAAAAATAGAATAAAAATAGAATAGAATAAAAAATAGAAAATAAAATAATAAAAATAAATATAATAAAATAATTGCACATTTGTGTGTACATGTTCGGCTGAGGACTGAACGTCATTTGTATATAATCATTTTTTAAATAAAATGAAATAAAACAATAAAAAAAAAATCCTTTACATAAACAAAGTGGACATGTATCCATTTAAAAAATGAAATAACTCTGAATAATGTCCATTGGTTAAGTAAATAAACTGAGCTAATCTGCTCCTGTCTGCTTTTGTGTTCACAATTCACCATGAATTTCAAAGCATGACATCATTCTCCAGTTCCGCCATGAGGGAGTGACCAGGTCAGGGGTCAAAGTGGGATCCACATTTAAATCAATGTGGTAAACAGGCAAAAGCAGCATGTCCTAATGGACTGTCTCCTGCGATTCACAGATAACAGATAGAAAATCTACTCCTCGGATGATACTGAGGCACAGAGTAAGTTGACATGCCTTTCTAAAAGAGGGGTCTGAAAAGAGGCAGATTGACCTCAAACTGCCACGACATCATGGTATGGCCTGGTGCTAAGGTCAGGGGAGGTCAGACAGGTACGAGACAACAGGACTTCAAGATTTCACATCAGCATTCCTGAATCTGACCTGATCTGCTGGAAAATATTCACTCAGTTTGAGCTGAAGCCAATTTTGTAATATCGCTTGTTGACTGATGGTTTGATAAATGACCTAGACTGAGAATATTTAATAGAGATGACCATCTCTTTTGGAGGTATAAAAGGATTGTAGAATTTTTTTAATTCGCTCTCTAGTTTTCCCATATCGTTTTTTGATTTTGTTCTAAATCTGTATATCATTTTCATTTGTCAGATGAAATGTCAGATTTTGAAATGACACAAAAGTACATTACTAATGACATCTGCAGGAATCACAGTCAAAATCCTTCCAGTGCTTTTTAAAAATAACCTAGATATTCCCTTAAACATCAGACAATCAGCTAGTGATCACTATCCTAATTTACTGGAAAATAGTAATGTAAATTTATGAAAACAAAGCCTGTTTTCCAATCAGCTAGTCCAGTGTTTCTCAACCACGTTCTTGGTGGACCACCAGCTCTGCACATTTTCCATGTCTCCTTAAACAAACACACCTGATTCAGATCATCATTAGCAGAGACTGAAAGACCTGTAATGAGTGTGACAGACAAATGAGACATACAAAACATGCAGTGTTGGTGGTCCTCCGGGAATGTGGTTGAGAAACACTGAGCTACTGCTTGCTATACTAATTTACTAGAAAATAGTAATGTAAATATATGAAAACAAAGCCTTTTTTCTACCTAAAGTGTATTTAGTTAATGGGATAGTTCACCTAAAATGTTCAATGGGCTATATGCACAGCTAGTGTTTTTCAGCCAATGATAAACTTTCGGTGAAAGCTTAATGTGACTGTTTTCAATTTCACAAGGTTGCTTTTACAGCATTGATGTTGTAATGTCATTAAAATACATTCAGTTGAACAGACTTAAGTGTTCATTTAGTTGTCCAAGCATAAAACGAGATGTAACTGCTAGAATCGTCAAGATTAGCAGGCGAGCGCAGAAATTTTATTGAAAACACTGGGGTAAAATAAGCTGTCATATTTTAAAGACATGGCAGGGTAAAATGGAATTTTACGCAGTGCTTCTTGTCCGATCTGAGACCCACTTTATATTGTAAATTCTATTTTTAAATAAATCAGACCTTAAACGAGGCGATTTTGTAATGGAAAGACAGTTCACTGGAAGCGCTGAGGCTGGCTGGCTGAAATTAAAAGTCAGTGTGCATATGGGATATTCTTTTATCATTTACTTACAATTGAATTGTTCCAAACCAGTTTGAGTTGTTTTTTTTCTGTTGAACACAAAAGAATATAGTTTGAAAACCTGTAACCAATGACATCCATAACAGGAAAAACAAATATAATAGGAGTCAATGGCTACAGGTTTCCTTCATTCTTCAAAATATCTTCAACAGAACAAAACAATTTAAACTGGTTTGGAACAAGTCAAGGGTGAGCAAATGATGACAAAATGATAATATTTAAGCGAACTATCCTTTTACCTACCAATTCTCACTGGTAAATAGCAGCTTATTACCTGCCTATTATTAAGGCATTGGCTGTTTATTAGTACTTACAGTCCATATTTTGCATGTTCCTACATTGCATCCCTACCTAGTATAAATCTAATTACTGCCTTAGTTACTAACTATTAATAAGCAGCTAATTAGGAGTTTACTAATGCAAAAGTCATAGTTAACACTTTATTAATATCGTTTAAAATAAAGTGTGACAATTACTTCATTTAAATGTGGTTCCATATAATTCCAAACCTGTATGACCCTATTTTTAAACATTCAATCATTCATTTTCCTTCAGCTTAGTCTCTTTATTCATAAGAGGTTTTACACAGTGGATACCCTTCCAGCTGCAACCCAGTACTGGAAAATACCCATACACATCCATACACTCTCACATTCACAAACATACACTACGGCCAATTTCATTAATTCAGGGCTTAGTCCCTTTATTAATCTGGGGTCACCACAGCGTAATGAACCTCCAACTTATCCAGCATATGTTTTACACAGCGGATGCCCTTCCAGATGCAACCCATCTCTGGGAAATATCCATACACATTCATTGACACACATACACTAAGGACAATTTAGCCTTCCCAATTCATCTGTACCGCATGTTTTTGGATTGTGGGGGAAACCGGTGCACCCTGAGGAAACCCACGCGAACATGCAAACTCCACACAGAAACGCCAACTGACCCAGCCGAGGCTCGAACCAGCGACCTTCTTGCTGTGAGGCGAAAGTGCTTCCCACTGCGCCACTTTGCAGCAACTATGGCCAAATGACTTTATTCTATTTACACACTGTGCATGTCTTTAGACTGTGTGGGAAACCGGAGCACCCGGAGGAAAACATGCAAACTCCACACAGAAATGCCAACTAACCCAGCCGGGACTCAAACCAGTGACTTTCTTGCTGTGAGGCAACAGTGCTAACCACTGAGCCACCGTGTCACCCTATTTTTAAATAATTAAGCATTAAAAGTTGTTAGCGCACAGATCAAGGTCGCATAATGCAATTTGAAAGCATAAATAAACTGGAAATACCCAAGAATCCGAAAACAAGAGTATCTGTTAATTAACGGAGATTAATAGATATTAATTAAAAGATATCTTACAATGATGTGCAATAAAACAATGATGCTAATACAACTGTAACTTTTAATGTTGCTGAGTCACCATTACCCCAATGTCTATCTAAGCCCATCTTAGCTTCAAAATTCATGCTCACAGCCTACTAAAAGTGGCAGAGCAGGAATTGAGACACAGTCCTCGACACCTGAGCAATGGTCATGAATTACATGGCACAACCAGTGTCAGATCAGCAAGATTTCCCTTAATTGAAAGTGCCGCAGGAATTTAAAGCTTTTATCGTGTCTGGTCTCCATGACGATTGAAAGGCACTTCATCTCACACTACGGAGCGGCTGCGGCGCAAGATGGATTTCGATGTTCAAGACGACATTCTCTCTTTCTAACACACCCTGGGACATTTGTTATTTATTTCCATCCGCTAAGCCTGAGTGACATCGGGGCTGTCACTAAAATTAGCAAGTGTGCGTGAATTTTGTCACCGTAGAGATTAGGCTATCACATCAGACATCATTTCAATTAGCGCTCCACCCCCTCTCGCTCTCCAGCTAATAAGCTCTCTCCGTCAGCGCCCACTAATCACAATCCTGTTATATAGCGGGTGTTGGGCGACGCTCGTCTAGGGGTGAGAGGTCTAACTGCCTGTCACAAAGCACTAGAGAGGTGAAAATGAGGCCATCTTTGCTTCTGGAATCTTCTTCTCAAGATTAAAACGATTCTACATGAAATATTCAAAGACTAGAGTATCATTAAATATCGTCACTTGGTATTTCCATGCATTTCAAATGTGAACACAAGCAAGTGGACGATGGCTATGATGTTGATTGTAATCTGTGTGTTTTGGTACACGTAGCAAGTGCGAATATCTTGTTCTGGTTTGCTTTCTCACAGCGTGTCCTAAAATTATCATGTTGGTTCAGTAGATGAAGAGTAGTGCTCTTTTGTGGCCTTCAACCACATGAGAATCTACACTACAAAAACAATTCAGTCTAATCCTTTTTTGACTACTACTAAAAGTGGTTAAAAGTGGACAGGATTAAAAGAAACGTAGACAGTGTTTACATCCTTGTTTAATGTTGTTCACTTGTGATCAGATCAGCAAAGGCATTTGTTTACATTTGGAATTAACGTGCTGTTGAATTGTCCAAATCACGAGTAGATGCACTGCTGTTTACACCTGATGCTGATCTCTTTTGACAACTTTTTCTGTTTTGGTATGAAATGTGTAGGTGTTAATATGCTAAAGCACCAATTTTGTCTCTTAAGGTAAAAATGTGGATATTAATTGCAAAATTACTTCAACATTTAAAGATTTGTAGCTTAATTCTTACAGTGGAAGTCACAATTATTTGACCAATTATAAGCCCCTCTGTATATTTCCCCTCAATTACTGTTTATTGGAAATAAGCAGTTTTTTCTACTGGAGAGCTTGAGTTAATTTCTGCAAAAATGCTTCATTAGTATGCACAGCATCTCACACTCAACAGTAGACGTTCAGTTAATCCATGACCTTTAAATGACCAATACAAATAATTGGTTAATGAAAAGAAAAAGAGACAAAAATAATAAAATAAACCTTTTTCCCAACATAACACATTTCTAAACATGATATATTTAATTATTTATTTCTAATAACTGATTTCTTTGATCTGTGCCATGATGGTATTTTTTTATATTTCAAGATACCAGCATTCAGCTTAAAGTGCAATTTAAAGGCTTAAACTTTGCTTCAACTTAACTAGGTTAAGTTAATTAGGTACGTTAGGGAAAATAGGCGAGTCATTGTTTAACAATAGTTTGTTCTGTAGACAATCTAATATAAATATTACTTAAGAGGGTTAATAATATTGACCTTAAAATGTTATTTTTAATTAAAACTGCTTTCATTTTAGAATTGTTGCACACAGCCTGCAAAACTAGTATTTACATTTTCCTCCATTTCAACTTTCACACTGACAAAAGATTTGCTACAGATTTACAGAAAGTGCAATTTGCCATATTATTTTAAGTTTACATTATAGTAAAAACTGAGAGCAGTGCCATCAAGTTCTAGAGGTGACAGACGTCATTTAAACAATATTGCATGGGTTGTCTTTCAGAAATTCACATTTGGCAGTAGAGCAGTTTGAATTGATATACATATATATATATATATATATATATATATATATATATATATATATATATATATATATATATAGATTCATATATATATATCAGATTGATCAACAAAAACAAAACAATGTAAACGAATCATCTTTTATACATTTGCAGACCATAATAAGATATAAGAAAGTTCACTTCACTAACATGGTAAAATAATAAAGTAGCCAAACTACGCTGTAAAAATGCTGGGTTACACACAATCGATTTCATGAAGGGATTAAGTAAACTTATTAGTTTTTACAAATTTAAGTGGATTGAATAAAAACAATTAGGTTTTCCCAACAAAATCTCAAGAATCGTGTTGTTTCAGCTTAATTTTCGTGTTGTTTCAGCTTCATTTAATTAAGTAGTTTGAACAAGAAACAAATTTTTATTTTGAGTGTACATAAAGCACTTTTCCCCTACAAAGCACTGTTTGGTACAGCTCACTTTTGGTGGCTTCTCCACTGCATTCTGTACCTAGTACTTTTTTTAGTACCACCTCGGCTGAGGTTCCAAGCGAGCCAATTGCTGATCATTAATTGGTCCGAGAGAATGTGGCACAAAAAAATTACCAAACCTGCTATATTTGTTGTTGTATTCTTGGTTCTCATAAGTTCAAGGTTTTTATACCACAACGTGGTCATTAGAAGATGTCCAAACCTTTCTCTCATTGACTATGTTTACATTGACATCAGAAAATGAATTATTTGCCTTAATCTGAACAAGACAATAATATGATTATGGTGTTTACAAGAGTTGCTTTTTGAATGTTCCTTTCATGATCTCATTTTACATGTTATAGCATATAATTCGATTAATGTCATTGCGCCACAATGCTGTCCACATTTCCTCTGGAGTTTCATGCAATTTCGGGTGTTTCATTTTTAATTTGTTGACTTTAACTGCAGTTTGGCACTTTCACTTTCATTTCACATTTCATGCATGCCCCCCGCGACAAATGAGATATTGGATGCGAATATGAATTGCTGGAAGAGTGTTGTATTATTGGAATTTGATACTAAACGCTGTGCTTTCGCAGTGCTGATGTCTGTGGTCCTTCACTGAATAGGTGCAGAGAATAGTGTCAAACAGCCGCGTGTATATAGACTATCCTGTCGCAAAATGCGGCGAAAATCCTACACGATGGTAATAGTTTGATTAAGGTGTTTACATGTCTGTATACTGACTAAAATCGGCATATTCCACATTTCTTTATCCGATTTCTGTTATGTTCGATTTTGACCTTAATCAGATTAAATTAATCAAAAATCGCTGTTTACATGGTATACTCGTAATCAGAGTATTGTTTCTATCGTATTAAAATCAGATTATTAGTGTCCATGTAAACTTAATGATAATCGAGGAGTGTATGGGAAAAGTTTTTTAGGAAGTCAAGCAAGCAGAGGCAGCGCAACAACTTGTCATTAATTAAATATCTGCATATCTTGCAAACAACAATCAACAGCAATGATTTAAAAAAAAAAAAAAAACAATAAAAATGCCAAAATATGTAGATACAATGTTTCTCCTTAATAGCATTGATATGTGTGACGTCTGCCATGCCATAGCCTCAGTTAGAGAGTTTTCAATTCTCTGTGAATGTGAAACAGTAAGTCCATTGTGTCCGAGTGGCCTGGTCTGGGTTTGGTCAAGCTGTCACACCTACGCACAATGTTGTTCAGCTGGCAGGGTTTCAGCCGTGGAACCATGACCACTGTCCCGGGACCTCTGTAACCCCCTGCATGCCGCACATGTCAGGAGATTCAGGGCACTCTGGTAAGAAAGGCTCAGCCAAGCGGGATCAGACCCCCAGAACAGACCCAGCATTTAGGCCTGCAGATGTGGGTCAGATAATGTGAATATGGAAATCCATTTTCCCTCTGAAACAAGTTAATGTTTATTATTTTTTCTTGTTCTCTCTTACTCGGAACTGCTCCAAGAAGTAAAGCATCTCCATTAAAATTTCTCTACATCAGTCCTCTAAATTCCTGAGGAATCTGTTGGAAAATCTGGTAGGATGGTGAGCTTGGATTTATCTCAGCATAACAGGATGATTTATTTAATAGAGCCAAGCTTTAAGAAATAGCAGAATTAAAAAATATTAATAATAAAACGTTTCATAGGAATGCGCAATTTACTTACTTTTTAAAACTATATATACAATTATATGTACAGTTGAAATCAGAATTATTAGCCCCTCTTTGAATTATTTTCTTTTTAAAATATTTACCAAATGATGTTTAACAGAGCAAAGAAATTTTCACAGTATGTCTGATAATATTTTTTCTTCTGGAGTAAGTCTTATTTATTTTATTTCGGCTAGAGGAAAAGCAGTTTTTAATGGGAAAAAATATATATATATTTTAAGGTCAAAATTATTAGCCACTTTAAGCTATATTTTTTCGATAATCTACAGAGAAAGCCATTGTTATACAATAACTTGCCTAATTACACTAACCTGCCTAGTTACCCTAATTACCTAGTTAAGTCTTTAAATGTCACTTTAAGCTGTACAGAAGTGTCTTAAAAACATCTAGTAAAAATTATTTACTGCCATCATGACAAAGATAAAAGAAATAAGTTATTAAAAATTAGTTATTAAAACTATTATGTTTAGAATTGTGTTAAAGAAAATCTTCTTTCTGTTTAACAAAAATTGGGGTTAATAATTCAGGGAGGCTAATAATTCTGACTTCAACTTTATGTACATATATTATATATATATCCACAACATTAAACAGCTCCTCACTGAATCTGAAATAATACAAATGGGTGCTATTTTCATATTAATGGGAAATATATTTTACTTTTATTGTTTTTAATTGGCAAGTGGTAAAAGCAGCTATTGCTTAAGTTATTAAAGTAAAATTCAGTCCAATCTGAACAACCTAATAATTATTTTCAAGTTATTGACAATTATAATAATTAATGGCTGATAACCTGCATACTTTAAAAAAATTAAACCTTTAAAATTCAAATTAATTAGGCTTCCCAATATATATATATATATATATATATATATATATATATATATATATATATATATATATATATATATATATATATATATATATATATATATATATATATTTGCAGAATAAAACAAAAATATCCATTAATTTGAATTATTTTTAAATTGCAATATTTAGCGAACTGACAATAGCAATGTATGACTAATAGTAAAAAAAATAAACATTTAAAAGTAAAATTGATTAATAATTCATCACAAAACCAAGGTCATTTACAAAAAAAAATTGTAACTAGCATGAGTTAATTAGGCTTCACAAAATGAAAATGATTAAGAATAATTATTGGTTTATAGACCCCTGAAAAACTTTATTAATTAGCTAAAAATTTCTAAATTAATTAAGCTATTTTTTTCTTTCAAAATGAAACATGAATATTCATTGTGAAATTTACAATAAATTACATTCTTGCTAAAGATTATGTTATTAATGTTATAAATTATTTTGTGTTTTAAAGTTAAAATTAAATTAGCGCTCAATTTTTTTAAAGTACATAAACTTATGCACTCATTTTTATGGTACAAAAACCAGTATGATATTAATATTCTGTGCATTTCCAATTGAATAAATTTCATATGAAGGCCTAAAGCATTGGTCTCAAACTGGATTCCTGCAGGGCCGCAGCTCTGCGCAGTTTTTCTCCAACCCCAATCAAACACAGCTGATCCAACTAATCAAGGTGTTCAACTATTTGGAGACTATTAAGCAGGCGTGAGTTGGAGGTATTTAGAGTTAAAATCTGCAGAGCTGTGGCCCTCCACGAATTGAGTTTGAGACCACTGCCCTAAAGCATCTTTCAATCTTCAAAAGCTTAGAATGTTTTAGATATTTTCAGGTTTTCCAATCAACAAGTCGTGCAACCCTTCTCCAATATGACAACCCCCCTAATATCATGCATTGACCACAATATGACCGTGAAATCTGACACACCGTTGTGTTGACCTGGACACTTTTAAATTCATCTCAGCTCATCTATTCATCTCTCGACTTTGCAAAATGTGTCTAAAATAAGTCTCGAGATCACTGTCAAAGTCAAACCAAACACTCAAGGCATTTCCTGTGTCTGAATGAGGGCTGTATTGGGAGCTTAATTCTTCAGTGCCACATCATCAAGAATTACTAATGCAGCTTCTCTGAAAACAACGGCAGCGGCAGCGGCAGCAGCATCCTGCCCATAATGCACTGCTCCAGTCTCTGCTCGGAGGAAAAAAACAATGCACATCCTTGTATTGAGACATCCGGCCCCCCCAGCCAACAGCAATATTCATGCAGCTTTGAAGGACAAAGGAATAAAGAGTTCCTTTCTTTGTTGGGACTGTCATGCCCGCTGTGCAGTCTGTCACCGAGGCCTTTTAACTACTTATGATGAAGGAGAGAGCAAATCCTCAGCTTAAAAACTCACACACACGCACATGCTTAAACGTACAGGTCTACATAAACACAAATATGCAGTACACAAAACAGGACGATGATTTGACAGGCAGACAGGGGACTGTTTGTGGTCTTACAAACAGAGGATAAGCGTCAATATCTGTGCAGAACAGGAAAAAACAAAACCTAGTTGCTATGAAAGTCAATGATGATCTAAATGTGACCCTATTTTGCAAGCAACACAGTGCAGGGTAAAAGTTAACTGGTTATCAGCACACTTCCCAAGTTGATTGATTAGCTTCTGAACTGCAAACATTTTTTTTTGTATTACATATTTTCTAAAATTTTTATGAGTAAAAATGCAGTTGAGAATAATTTGCAAACTTTTCTAGCACATTGGATGAAATCCTGAAGTTTTTCTTATGTTGCATGGATACATTTTAGCCGGTAGACAAAAATACATATGTATGGGTCAAATGATACATATGTATGGGTCAAATGATAGAATTTTCTTTTATGCCAAAATTCAATAGTTAAAAAGATTTTCATGAAAAGATTTAGTAAAATTTCTACTGTAAATATATCCAAATGTAACTTTAGATTAGTAATATGCATTGCTAAGAACTTAATTTGACAATTTGAAAAAGATTTTCTCAATATATTTCGATTATTTTGAACCCTCAGATTCTAGATATTCAAATACTTGTATCAAGGCCAAATATTGTCCTATCCTAACACAACATACATGTTATGAAGCGGACAGGAGACAGAGGTAAGGAAACGTTAGGGTGTTTATTAAATGACAACAAGGAGCACATGAAGGATAGCCAGGAGGATCAGGAATGATGTTGGGGTCTTTTCCTCCGTGGCTGGGTAACAGGAATACACGAGGATGGACAGCACACACCAGATACAGCTGACAGAGGATGACACAGACTTGGAAGGACTGGAAGACAGGACGATTCGGGAGGACCAGGAAGACTAGGAGGAATACAAAGAGAACAGGTAAGTAAATCGTTTGTTTTAGCTGAGGATGACTACGCTGAGTGGTCGCTCAGTTGTCCGCTTTCGTCGAGACGAGCCCGGACAATGAGCGACTGGAGTGCTGTGCTTTTATCTGGTGCTCGTGAATGTGATGCAGCTGTGTGCTCATTAGAAGTCAGGTGATGGTGATCTTCGTGAGTGGGGGTCGTGAGAGCCTGACCAATCCATGACAGTACCCCCCTCCCCAGGGCCCGCTCCTGAGGGCCGACACCTCCGACGCCGTGGTGGTCTCCCTCTGCCTCTAGGCGCTGGGAACTCAGGGTGGCTCTCATGAAACTCCACCATGAGACTAGGATCGAGAATATCAGCTCTGGGAACCCATGTCCTTTCTTCGGGGCCGTACCCTTCCCAGTCCACCAGGTACTCCAACTGGCCACCACGACGTCGGGAACGCAAGATCTCCTTCACTGCGTAGACGGCTCCTTCTTCTAGGAGCAGTGGAGGAGGGGGTTCCTCTTCGTGGTCAGGCTCTGTGGAGGGAAGAACAGGATCGTGATAGGGTTTCAGGAGTGATACGTGGAATGTAGGGTGAATACGGTAGTGAGAGGGTAATTGTAGTTTGTAGGTGACGGGGTTAACCTGTTCCACGATGGTGAAGGGACCAACAAATCGGGGACTTAACTTGCGAGAGGGCAGTCGCATGCGTATGTCCCGGGTGGATAGCCACACCTTTTGTCCGGGTGTGTATCTGGGTTCTTCAGACCTTCTCCTATCGGCGGTTACCTTGCTTCGACGGACTGCCCTCTGCAGATGTTGATGAGCCTCGTCCCAGACTCTCTCGCTCTCCCGGAACCAGTGATCCACTGCGGGGACATCAGATGGTTCGCCATCCCAGGGAAAGAGCGGTGGTTGGAAGCCCAGGACGCACTGGAATGGCGTGAGTCCGGTGGAGGGTTGCCGCAGTGAATTTTGGGCATATTCTGCCCAGCCCAAATACTGGCTCCAGGAGTTCTGGTGACCACTGCAGAAGGTCCTCAGGAACCGTCCCACCTCCTGAATCTTCCTCTCTGTCTGCCCGTTGGTTTGGGGATGATATCCAGAAGAGAGGCTGACGGCCACACCTAGGAGCTTGAAGAAGGCTTTCCATAGACGTGAGATGAACTGTGGACCTCTGTCCGACACAATATCTTCTGGAATACCAAATGACCTGAAGACTTGATTAAAGATATTGTCGGCAGTTTCAAAGGCTGTGGGAAGACCTTTCAGAGGGATTAGTTTGACAAACTTTGAGAATCTATCTACTATGACTAGAATACAGGTATTACCTTCTGACGAAGGGAGGTCAGTGATAAAGTCCACTCCTAGGTGTGACCAGGGACGGTTCGGAATCGGCAAGGGATGGAGCTTTCCAGCGGGTAGATGACGTGGGCTCTTGGATTGGGCACAGTCCTTACAGCCCTGAACATATTGCCTCACATCCCTTGCCATGTTTGGCCACCAGAATCGTTGGGATACTAGCGAGAGAGTATTGTTGATCCCTGGATGTCCAGTGCCTAGCGAGGTATGTAAGGAGTGGATCAGATCTACCCGGTGTTCAGGTGGTATGAACTGCCGATGAGGAGGGCATCCCGGCGGAGCAGGGGCTTCCGGAGTGGCAACGACTGGAGGAGCGTTCCAGGTGATCGGACAAATGGAGATGTGTTCGGGAAGAATCTTCGTTGGGAGTTCTTCATGATCGTGATGCTCGTGTAAACGAGAGAGAGCGTCTGCTCTTAGATTCTTGGGTCCTGGACGATAGGAAATGGAGAAATCAAAACGTGAGAAGAAAAGTGACCATCTGGCTTGACGTGGACATAGTCTCTTGGCCTCTTTGATGTATTGGAGGTTTTTGTGATCTGTGATCACCTGGAACGGATGTTTGGCTCCCTCCAACCAGTGACGCCACTCCTCCAAGGCTAGCTTGATTGCTAGAAGCTCCCTGTCTCCTATGCTGTAATTCTGCTCCGCCGGGCTCAACTTCCGAGAGAAATAGGCACAGGGATGCAGTCGGGGCGGTGTATCATGATGTTGAGATAATACTGCCCCGACGCCGGTGGTGGATGCGTCCACTTCCACCACGAAAGGAAGATTTGGGTCAGGATGAGTCAGGAGTGGGGCCCTTGTGAACTCCTTCTTAAGAAGGCGGAAGGCTGCGGCTGCTTCTTTGGTCCACTCCAGTCCTTTGGGTTTACCCTTGAGGAGATTAGTGAGAGGTGATGTAATCCTGCTGTAGTCCTTGATAAACCGTCTATAAAAGTTAGCAAACCCAAGAAACCTCTGGAGCTCCTTAATGGAAGTGGGTTCTGACCAGGATAGAACAGCCTCAATTTTCTTCCCATCCATACGTATACCGGTTTGGTCAATGATGTATCCCAAGAAATGAATCGACTTCTGGTGGAATGAGCATTTCTCCGCTTTGAGGTAGAGGTGATGTTCTCTCAATGTGTGTAGGACCCTGTAGTCGATGCATGGACGCAGCCCTCCGTCCTTCTTGGCCACAAAGAAGAAGCTTGAGGCGGCTGGTGATTTTGAGTGACGTATGTACCCCTGACTCAGAGCTTCCCTTATGTAATCTTCCATTGCCTGATTCTCTGGAAGCGAGAGCGGGTAGATCCTACCTCTTGGCAACTGGGCATCTGGAACTAGGTCGATCGCGCAGTCCCATGGCCGATGCGGCGGTAGCTGGGAAGCTCTCTTGGGGCAGAAGACATCATGAAAGGAGCTGTACTCCTTAGGAATGTGGATAGACTGCTTCTCAGGAGGGCTCTCGACCGATGTTGCAAACAAAGAAATGGGGTTCCGACCTTGAAGAGGGAGATTTGGAAAACAGGCAGGTGTACATCCAGATCCCCATTTCTTTATCTCTCCTGTGCCCCAAGAGATGATGGGATCGTGCTTCACCAGCCACGGGCGCCCTAGAATGATGTCCATATTTGCACCCTCCAGAACCAGAAATTGAATCCTCTCTTGATGTAACAACCCCACTTGAAGAAGGATGTCTTCGCATTGTCGATGGATACGGGTCGAAGATCGAGTGCACTGGGTTATCGGTTGTATCTGGTATATATGCGAGGACGCCTCAGTACGGAGGTGGAGTTGACGACAGAGGGATTGGGAGATGAAGTTCCCTGCTGACCCGGAGTCGATGAGGGCTGTGACAAGGAGAGAAATAGAGGCAGTAGTTATTTGTACGGTGGTAGTAAGTGGTTTACATTGTTCAATATTCGTACTGAATACACTCACTGAAGTCCGAATGGGACGAAGGGGACACTCCATACGGGTGTGTCCACTGACACCGCAGTATAGACACAGACCCCGGGTCAGCCTCCTCTGTCGTTCCGCTGATGTCAGTCTTCCAGACTCTATTATCATGGGTTCTGGTTCTGGAGAGGCTGTTGACTCAGGCGATTGGAGGAGTGCAGACGAGGGGGTGATGGTGTCCTGTTGATAGGAACGGAGACGATCGGAACATCGGAGAGAATGTTGGATGAATCTCTCCAGACCCATTGTATCATCTAATGTGGCCAGTTGGATTCGGAGAGTGGGTTCCAAGCCGAGCCGGTACGTGGTCAACAACGATCTCTCATTCCATCCACTTGCAGCTGCTAGAGTGCGAAACCGGAGAGCATATTCCTGTGTAGATAGAGTACCTTGCTTTAGATGATACAGCTGCTCTCCAGCGGCTACTTCCCCATCAGAACGTCCAAACACCTCTTTGAAATACTCCGTGAAGGTAGTGATGGAATTCATGACCGGCCCGGCTTGGTTCCAGATCGTCTCAGCCCATTTAAGTGCAGGTCCAGAGAGTAGAGATACGATGTAGGCGATCTTCGACTTATCTGTGGGATATAGAGAAGGTTGCATTTCGAATATGAGGGAACATTGTAACAGAAAACCATTGCACTCCCCCGCTCCGCCTGAGTAGGGCGCTGGTCGGGCCATGGGACTGGAAGGAAGGGCCGAAGAAGAAACTGTGGAGGCGGAAGTGCTCGGTGCTGGTGGTGCGTTGGAAAGTGGAGCTGGTGGCTGTAGAATCCGCTTCAACTGGTCCACCAGCTCTTGAAGGTGATCGGGGGTGCTCATGTTGTCGTCGTTATAGGTCCGGGCTTCTGTTATGAAGCGGACAGGAGACAGAGGTAAGGAAACGTTAGGGTGTTTATTAAATGACAACAAGGAGCACATGAAGGATAGCCAGGAGGATCAGGAATGATGTTGGGGTCTTTTCCTCCGTGGCTGGGTAACAGGAATACACGAGGATGGACAGCACACACCAGATACAGCTGACAGAGGATGACACAGACTTGGAAGGACTGGAAGACAGGACGATTCGGGAGGACCAGGAAGACTAGGAGGAATACAAAGAGAACAGGTAAGTAAATCGTTTGTTTTAGCTGAGGATGACTACGCTGAGTGGTCGCTCAGTTGTCCGCTTTCGTCGAGACGAGCCCGGACAATGAGCGACTGGAGTGCTGTGCTTTTATCTGGTGCTCGTGAATGTGATGCAGCTGTGTGCTCATTAGAAGTCAGGTGATGGTGATCTTCGTGAGTGGGGGTCGTGAGAGCCTGACCAATCCATGACAATACATCAATGGAAAGCTTATTTATTCAGGTGTCAGGTTATAGATTGTATAAATCTCAATTTTCAAAAATACTTATGATACATCCCAGCAGGCACACAATGTCATAAGATGTTAATATTAAGTTAGATTTAGGTCATGATGCCAGGTGACCAAAATGCAATGTCTAACCAGCGTCTAAGGACAACGTTATTTTGACGTCCAATAACAACGTCAAATGTCATTGATATTTAGTTGATTTTAGGTCGTGTTGGAAAGTGACCAAAATCCAACGTTGATCCAACATCTTAAACCAACATCATATTGATGACAAATACTGACATCAAAATCCAATGTCTGATAGACGTCATAGTTGTAACATCCACACAATGCCAAGCTGTAGCATCATTTGACGTTGATATTTGATTGATTTTAGGTTGGACACTGACATCGGCCTGACGTTGGGTTCTGACATCAACCCAATTTTCATTTCCAAACAAAATGCAACGTCCCCATGACGTTGGGGTAAAACATCAATCTGGCGTCATGGTGACGTCCTGTGCCTGCTGGGATATTCGAGTCAATGATTTTTACAGATGTAATATTGACTGTCTTTTTTATCACCTCATAATTCAGAAAATACTGTGACTAATCTGTAAAATAGAGATTTACACTCACCGGCCACTTTATTAGGTACACCTTACTTGTACCAGGTTGGACCCCCTTTTTCCTTCAGAACTGCCTTAATCCTTTGTGGCATAGATTCAACTAGATATTAAAGTTTGAGGACAAACTTTATGGTGGCTTGAAAAGCCGAGTCTGAATTAGCATGTTACTAGCATGAATTAGCAAGTAACTAGCATGATTCTAGCATGAATTAGCATGTTACTAGCATGTTTCTAGCATGAATTAGCATGATTCTAGCATGAATTAGCATGTTACTAGCATGTTTCTAGCATGAGTTAGCATGTTACTAGCATGTTTCTAGCATGAATTAGCATGTTACTAGCATGATTCTAGCATGAATTAGCATGTTATTAGCATGATTCTAGCATGAATTACCATGTTACTAGCATGATTCTAGCATGAATTAGCATGTTACTAGCATGATTCTAGCATGAATTAGCATGTTACTAGCATGATTCTAGCATGGATTAGCATGTAACTAGCATGATTCTAGCATGAATTAGCATGTTACTAGCATGATTCTAGCATGAATTAGCATGTAACTAGCATGTTTCTAGCATGAATTAGCATGTTTCTAGCATGAATTAGCATGTTATTAGCATGATTCTAGCATGAATTAGCATGTTTTTTAGCATGATTCTAGCATGAATTAGCATGTTGTTAGCATGATTCTAGCATGAATTAGCATGTTTCTAGCATGAATTAGCATGTTATTAGCATGATTCTAGCATGAATTAGCATGTTACTAGCATGATTCTAGCATGAATTAGCATGTTACTAGCATGTTTCTAGCATGAATTAGCATGTTACTAGCATGATTCTAGCATGAATTAGCATGTTACTAGCATGATTCTAGCATGAATTAGCATGTTACTAGCATGATTCTAGCATGGATTAGCATGTAACTAGCATGATTCTAGCATGAATTAGCATGTTACTAGCATGATTCTAGCATGAATTAGCATGTAACTAGCATGATTCTAGCATGAATTAGCATGTTTCTAGCATGAATTAGCATGTTATTAGCATGATTCTAGCATGAATTAGCATGTTTTTAGCATCATTCTAGCATGAATTAGCATGTTACTAGCATGATTCTAGCATGAACTAGCATGTTACTAGCATGTTTCTAGCATGAATTAGCATGTAACTAGCATGATTCTAGCATTAATTAGCATGTAACTAGCATGTTACTAGCATGATTCTAGCATGAATCAGCTTGTTTCTAGCATGAATTAGCATGTTGTTAGCATGATTCTAGCATGAATTAGCATGTTACTAGCATGACTAGCATGTCACTATCGTGTTGCTAGCACCTTTCTAGCAAGATTAGCATGTCAGTAGGAAGTTTAAACTGTTAGCGTGTGTTAGAATAGCTAGTCACAGTCTCTGGGACAGTTGCTAGGGTGCTGAAATTGGTTGCTAGGGAGTGGCTAGTAAGTTTAAAGGTAATCAGTGATTGGCTGCTGGCTAGACTGAGTTGAATGAGGCCAGACTCTAGTCTGTAGGACAGTCTGATGCAGAGTTATGAGCTCACAAAGGTTGACCCAATGTTAAGTAAATGGGAGTCTTTTACAATGGAAGTCTATGGGACAGTTGCTAGGGTGCTGTAAGTGGTTGCTAGGGAGTGGCTGGTAAGTTAAAAAGTCATCAGTTATTGGCTGCTGGCTAGACTGAGTTAAATGAGTCCAGTTAGAAGTCTGTAGGACAGTCTGATGCAGAGTTATGAGCTCACAAAGTTTGACCCAATGTTAAGTCAATGGGACTTTTGGGATTTTTCTGGGTCGTTTTTCGGAAAACCCAAGGTCGGATCAGTTAGAAAAGATATAGCAACCCGAGTCAGACCAGTTCGAAGGTTTGACGAAAGTTTGAAGTATGTAGCTTGAAAGGCCTAGGAGGAGATACACTTAGAAATTAGTCTCAGAAGAATAAGAAGAAGAAGAAGAAGAAGAAGAAGAAGAAGAAGAAGAAGAAGAAGAAGAAGAAGTTTAAGATAGATAACAGTATGCTGGCTTTTCAAGCCACCATAACAAGGTACTGGAAATATTACTCAGAGATTTTGGTACATATTGACATGATAGCGTCACGCAGTTGCTGCATATTTGTTGACTGCACATACATGATGTAAATCTCCTGTTTCACCACATCCTAAAGGTGCTCTATTGGATTGGGATCTTGTGAGAGGGGAGGCAATTTGAGTAGAGAGAACTCATTGCCATGTTCAAGAAACCAGTATGAGATGATTTGCTCTTTATGACATGGTGCATTATCCTGCTGGAAGTAACCATCAGAAGATGGGTACACTGTGGTCATAAAGGGATGGACATGATCAGCAACAATACTCGGGTAGACTGTGGCATTGACACAATGCTCAATTGATACTAATACTGTAGGCCTAAAGTGTGTCAAGAAAATATTCCTCAACACCATTACACCACCACCACCACCCTGAACTCTTGATACAAGGCAGGATGGATCTATGCTTTCATGTTGTTGATGCAAAATTCTGACCCTACCATCTGAATGTTGTACAGAAATTAAGACTCATCAGACGAGGCAAAGTTTTTCCAATTCAATATTGTTAAATTTTGGTGAGCCTATGAGAATTTTAGCTGTGAATTGTAGTTGTGTGTTCAGAGATGCTCTTTTGCATACCTCGGTTGTAACGAGTGGTATCAGCTCGAACCAGTCTGGCCATTCTCCTCTGACCTTTGGCATCAACAAGGCATTTGTGCCCACAGACCTGCCGCTCACTGGATATTTTCTCTTTTCAGACCTTTCTCTGTAAACCCTAGAGATGGTTGTGCGTGCAAATCCCAGTAGATCAGCAGTTTCTGAAATACTCAGACCAGCCCGTCTGGCACCAACAACCTTGCCACTTTTAAAGCTACTTACATCACTTTTTTTCCCCATTCTGATGCTCGGTTTTAACCGCAGCAGATCGTCTTGACCAGGTCTACATGCCTAAATGAGTGACTGCCATGTGATTGGCTGATTAGAAATTTGCGTTAACGAGCAAATGGAAAGGTGTACCTAATAAGGTGGCCAGAGTGTGTACGTCTCAGTACTGAAAAAAACATACAGTATGTATTGTAATTGACATCCATGGACACAAATTGATACAAATTTTAAGAAATTTAATTTTAGATGTTTTCTTTACATTAGTCTGATAAAAAGTAAAAAAAAAAGTAAAAAAAGCGAAAAGATCACAGAAAAAAACAAAACTGATTTTGCCTGTAGGGTCTTGACTTAACACAAGACATGAGTAACTGGGTTTGATCAGACACCACCGAAATTTAATTTCCATAGATAATTGCATTTGTTTATTTTTCAGATTTGGTTTCTCATTATTATTTGTGTTCTTATCAGTCATGGTAATACTTTAAGATGATTAAAAACCACAAAGTGAATCAGTCTTCCTCTCTTTTAATCTAAAGTTGCAAAGACTTATGGCATGTGCAAGGCAAGCAAAATAAGAACACACACACACACACATACACAGAGAACAACAACGTATAAAGACTAGCTCACTTTTCTCAGCCTGCTATAAAAGATTAGCATTAATGTGGCAGGAAGTAAATGGCATTATGTAGAGTTGAGCATAATCAGGCAGCGCTGGGGATATTACTATTGCTCATAATCTGCGTGTGTGTGCGTGTGTGTGCGTGTGTGTGTGTTAATAACGTAGAGAGCCTTCCAATCAGCACTTTGTCCTTTACTCTCTGAACACACACACACACACACACACACACACACACACACACACACACACACACACACACACACACACATAGGCACACAAATAAAAGGAGGAGAGAGATGGAGGAGAGCAATAAATGAACCTGAGCACTCGCTGGTTAATTAGATAGTGCTGATTTGATTTTTCATTTCAATGTGTTTTTTGATGCTCTCTGGCTTCTGGATCCATTGGAAAGTGTTTGCTCTCTCTCTCAACACAGCTTTATTGGCATGATTGTTAACATTTACCATATTTGTGAAGTGTATACAATATTTGAAAAAACAAAGCAGATGGCACCGAAAATAAATAATGTGTGTGAATAAATAGGTGAAGGAAACGGAGAAAAGGGGCCCAGGTAGTTACATTTAAAAATGATCTAAATGTAAATAAAAAGGAAAAGTAAATCAAATTAAATTACCAATAATTGGACTGTCAATATTTACAATATTATTTTAATTATTTTATTGCTCAAGTGTATACAGTATTTGCAGTAACAATGTAGACACCACGGAAATTAAATATTGTTGTTAAAAAGGATGAAGAAAAATGGAAAGATGGAAGATAAATACATTTGGTGAAGTAATCAAAGATAATAAGAAAGAAAGAGCATTTTATTTTAACTCAAAAGAGAGCAGGTAAAATAAATATAGTGTAGTAAACAAAGAGTTAAAAGGAAATAAAGGATAAGTTTTAACAAACAAGTTTATAAACATAAATAAATAAATAAAATAATAGTATTAAATTAATGATGATGATGATGATGATACTACTACTACTACTACTAATAATAAAAACAATAATAATAATAAAAATAACAACAACAACAACAATAATAATAATAATAATAATAATAATAATAATAATTTATTATTATTATTTTATTATTATTATTATTATTATCATTATTCATTTAATAATATTATATATTATTTTTCATTTATTCATTTTCTTTCTGGCTCAGACCCGTTATTAATCAGAAGTCACCACAACGGAATGAACCGCCAACTTATCCAGCTGCAACCCAACACTGGGAAACACCTATACACTCTTACATTCACACACATACACTACAGCCAATTTAGCTTATTTAATTCACCTGTACCGCATGTCTTTGGACTTGTGGGGGAAACCGAAGCACCCGGAGGAAACCCACGCGAACATGGGGAGAACATGCAAACTCCACACAGAAATGCCAACTGACCCAGCCAGGGCTCGAACCAGCGACCTTCTTGCTGTGAGGCGATCGTGCTACATACTGCGCAATCATGATGCTGCCATTATTATTATTATTATTATTAGTAGTAGTAGTAGTAGTAGTAGTAGTAGTAGTAGTAGTAGTAGTAGTAGTAGTAGTAGTAGTAGTAGTAGTAGTAGTAGTATTAATAATAATAATAATACTAATATTATAAAATCAATATTATAATTTTTTTTCTTCATTCTTTATTTCTTAGTGCGGGATGTCTGGAAAAGATTGTCGGAAAAGATGACTTAGTTAGTCTTTGATGATGTGCTATTGTTCCCATTTCAGGTAAATATGTACTTCTGTTCTGACTCAAAGAATCTTTCATACATTTTTTGTGTCTACATTTAAATAAGAACCACTGACTTTTTAGATAAAGCTGATGGACTAAACCAAATCCAAGCAATTCAAGATCACTTTAAGAACATCATTACATCATAAACTATTTTAACTATCTTAACTTAACAAACTTAGTCATCTTGCACTCATGCACACTAACCCAAAACTCTAGTGAGATCTGCAGCACACTCAGCAGCTTTCACTGTCTGACCTCTTAAACAACTATGAAAAGAGGAACACATGGACACAGACACGCAATCAGACACCGTGAGACTTAAGGAAAAGTGAACAGTCCTGCAGTCCTCCTTGAGGCGGATGCAGACGCAGCGTTAGCCGTCTCCCCCTCCCCCTCTCAGAGGAATGCAGGAATGCAGAACGCCACTCTCTCTGACCATCACTTCCAGGAAGGGGACTGTTTCCCATGGGCTGGGTTTGTCCAAGGAGCCCGTTCTGCTTGAAGCCCACCTCACATCATGACCAGAGTGAACAAGGACAGAGTCTCCACAACAACAACTTAAAGCTAGTTGAACCAAAACTTTAATTCAGTTATTATTTACTCACCCATAGGAAGGTATGAGGAAGATGACATTGGAGATAACTTTCAATTGGGAAGTATAAATGCACAGGAAACTAAAAAACGAAATACTGAACAAGTGTGCCACATCAACAAGAAACCGAAAAACGAACACTGTTGCTCCGTCCCAATTCACATACTATACATCCTAAATAGTATTCGCAAATAGAATTAGTATATGCCAAATCATAGTACCTTGAGTGTACCAAAATTATCTGGATGCATGGTCTACTATTTCTGGTAGAAATAGCTTAAATAGCACATTACAGAAATAATATATAATAGTATAAGTAGGTGATGTAGCATTTGTTTCGATTCAGAGTCCTTCAAAGTTCATGAAGGCCAAAACAAGCATTGTGAATTGAAACATTCAAGTCAACAGAGGACTGATCTCATCACCTAGCAACCGCAAAAGTGATTTTAATACTTCAATTAAAGATCTGAAGACAAATCACGGTTCCCAAACGGTCTTAAAAATCGTATCTTAGTAAGAAATGTCAAAATATCATAAGGTGCGTTCAACTTAAACCATGGCTGCAGCCGGTGATCAATGAGATTAGCCGAGCGCAGGCGAGGGCGAAGTTGAAAATGGAGCCGTCAAGGCGGACACTTCAGGACTCAAAGTTGCGGCAGTCATGATAACCGATGACATGGCATCATCATCATCATTCATTCATTCATTCATTCATTCATTCATTCATTCATTCATTCATTCGTTTATTTATTTATTTATTTATAATAAAATATTTACAGTACAAATAAAACTGTCTCTACAATCTATAGTTCATTTTAAAACAACAAGGGAATTATGAATTAAATTTAAGTAGCCTCTAACACAAACGCATGAGAGAAATAATGGGAAAAGAGAGGGTAATATAAACATTAAAACGAAGAGACCTATTAAATACAAAGCAATAAGAGCAAATTCTAGGAGTTTAAACATCACTCTTTAGGATTATACTTCTTGTTTGAATATGCAAAAAATTAGTTAACATTTATTTACATTTATAGAAATAAAACTTTCCAATATATATTAGTGTAAAACCCAAAACAAGGTGTTTTGATTAAGTCTTAAACAATTATTAAGATTATTTTGGATAATGAAAGCATTTAAAAAAAAAGCACTTTAATCCAAAAAGATTGAACAAAAGGACCTTCCCAAAATAAGTGTAGAAATTTCCCAGAAATAGAAGGTGCATCAATGCTACTTTTAAATAAAATATTTTATAGTCATATAAATAATTTTAGAATAATTTAATGAAATAGTTCTTGCACCTATAGTCTGTTTGTTTTTAACATCTGTATAAGCCATAGTTAGATATAAAGTAAACTGAAGTTAGATAGATGTAAACTAAAACCTAGTTCTAACATTTAGAATTGTGTTCTGAAATTTTCTTTTAAAACGGCCCTGCCTTCATCAGCGCGCAATGAATCTTAGCATGTTCAAGGCCACAAAGGATCCATCAGTTGTATCCTTCATTATCGGGGAAACAAAGGACAAACTTGAAGGGTGCATTTGAAACCTTTGAATTGAGATAGCCTTCGTCAAGCCATGCACCCTTAGAATGTGTACTTTAAATCAAGCCAGGCTTATTCAAAAAACGTACCCCTATATACATTTCTGGAGAGTGCCAAATACATCCCAGGAGGTACATTTTTTGCAGTTTTTGATTTTGCGAATCTACCAGACTTGTCTATGACCTGTCTACGCTTTTTGAGATCTCAAATCTTTCTCGCAAGTGCCATTCGCACCTGCTCTTCTTGCATAAAGGCCGCTGTCGACTGACTGACTGACTGACTCACTGATGAATCGATTGACCCACCAGTCTCTTTCCCTAAACCCAACCAATAGTGTTTTCAAAAGCACAGATGGACCCGTTACTTACACCCACTTCCCTAAACCCAACTGACAGTTTTAAAAAAAATTCCAGAAAAAGAAAAGTCCTAGCCTGATTTTTTACCCCGTTTTCAGATTTTATCCCATTCTCACCCTGTTATTTACTTTTTATTTGTATTTTTTTGTTATTTTATTATTTGGCTTCTGTTTTTGTCTACCCCGCTAACCGTTCTTCATCGAACTCGAACCCCGTCTTCGTGGTCAACTCCTCTCTGCGTCTCAAGTCCCCCGACGTTCATAGCAAGATACTGGACAAGCTGGTTAAAGCAGGAAAGCCGTCCATATAGAGGTAAGCAGTCAGCTAGTAAGCGCAAAAAGTAACAGCGTCATCCCGTATGTAGCGTTCGTTTTAAAGATGCAATTTCCAGAAATGTATATAGGACTACGTTTCAGAATGAGCCTGCATTGCTTTAAATAATGCACATTTAAAAAGACACAGCAAAACAATGTAGTACAAATAGAGTTTGATTACATAATCTAGATTCCACGTTATAAGTTTCTACATAGCACAGTACTGACATCACTAGAAAGGTCATAGGCCCCACTTTTCAATGAATCTTGATTTCTCTCAACTGACATTGTTTTTCTTGGGAGAGTTGGAGGAAACTGCCAAGCTGTTGCACAGAGTCACAGATTATAGTAGATCAAGATTTAAGGTCAGACTTTTCGGTAAATAATACTTACATTTTTCATTTAATTGCCCAAGCCCTATTGTGTATCCCCAGTACACTTTGGCATGAGTAGTATGGAACTATTCTGTCATGTTTTCATCTTTTTTAAAAAGCTTAAAGCTGGTTGCTTATCACTGCAGTTATATGGATTAATACAAGCAAATCATTAAAAAAAAAACTCGGTAACACTTTATAATAACTACACACTATGAATCATTTACCAAGCATTAGCATCAAGTGAATTCATTATTTGTTAAGCATTAACTCTACATTAACAAACGTTAGTAAGCAGTTTATAAATACAGTTACAAACACTGTATTCTTGACTCACAACCACATTTATAAAGTGGTGGTTTTTAAGATAATTCAGAATGAGTTAGCAAATTATTAATCTATTGAAATCAACGATTATATATATATATCTTATTACTCAAGCATATAGTAATGGTTACTATGTATGATAATAAATGCTTTATTAACTCAACTTCATGCAGTTTTGTGACCTAATCTAAAGTGAGGACTATTAGAAATCCCTTATACATGACAAATTAAAGGCTTGGTCTCAAATAAACAATAATCTTTGCAATCTTATCTAAAAAGTTAAATTACTGTAAAGTTTAAACATTGCTGAACAACAGGAGTGTCAAAATACAACATAAAATTAGATAAAACAACAACGATTTAATAATTTAGCAATATAATAAGATTCAATGTGTAAACTGTACAGCAATTTAATTTTATTTTCATCTGTGTATCTTCAAACGAACAGGAATGAATAATGTCGTTTATGTTCTTTTTTTCTGTTTAGAATTTAACTGTCCCTTTAATTGTCATTTATAAGGGATTTCTAAAGCATAAATAGTCCTCACTTTAGATTAGGGCACAAAACTGGATGAAGTTGAGTTAATAAAGTATTTATTAACATACAAATGAACTATTAGTATATGCCTGAATATAAAGATATAGAAGTGTAGATTTTAATAGTTTATTAATAATTTACTAACTCATTCTGAATTATCTTAAAAACCACCAACTACTCTTAAATAAAATAGTTTGTAAATAATGCAATACTTAATTTTGTAATGAAAAATAAATCATTGAAAAAGTATGAAAGTACAATTATTAAGCACATTATACATGTGGTTGTAAGTCAAGAATACAGCATTTGTATTGTTATAAACTGCTTACTAACGTTTATTAATGTAGAGTTAATAACAAATAATGAATTCACTAGACGCTAATGCTTAGTAAATTATTCATAGTGTGTAGTTAATATAAAGTGTTACGAAAAAAAAGAAGGGAATGCACCATTAAAACAACACCAGGATGAGTAAACAATGACTGAAGTTTTATTTTTTGGGTGAACTGCCCCTTTAATTACGTTCCTTCCGTCTCACTAACTGTCTGGAGGATTGTGAAGTAATACTCTTCCCAGACATTAACGCTGCTATTACGCTCTCTTACAAATAGCTTCACTGTCTCAAAGGTTAATTACAAATCGCTGCGATTTCCAGCATTCGGAAATGTGCTTCCAACAATAAAAAGCGCAGTTGTAATCAGAAAGCGGCAGCTGTTTGAAGCTATCTGTGGGGAATGAGAAACGTTTGATATAAACTCAATTGCCTGATACGCAGCTTCATTCGTTTATTTCTAGTCTACTGCATTTCACTGCTCGTGCGTGAGCGTGTTTGTGTGTATGTGTGTAAGGCCTTGCGTAGCCAAGACTTTGCTCTCTGCCCTTGAAAATGAACGAGTTGGTGTGAGAAACTGAGTCTCTGTGTCCCAGGTGTCTGGATAAGGCAATAAGCGGAGGTCTCGGGGAAGTGTTGAGATAAGACCACCACAGCCAGAGCTGACAGGCCATCAGTAACTGCCATCTAATGTAATCTCATTACCAGTCTCTCTACCGTCCGATTCCTGTCTAATTTCATCTGATTAGTCTTCATGTCACTCTTTACTGTCAAATATAGATTTTCAATGATACATTGAGGTGCTATAGGGTGATGTGGTGTTTGGCAATAATATAATAATATATATAAAATGCACTCTTTTCTCTAAGATTACATACAGAACCTCTTTTAATAGTTTTAATAATCAAGAAAATGGGCATCACTGTGGCAAAGTGGGTAGCATGATCACCTCACAGCAAAAAGGTCGCTGGTTTGAACCCCGGCTAGATCAGTTGGCATTTCTGTGTGGAGTTTGCATGTTCTCCCTGTGTTTCTCCGAGTGCTCCGGTTTCCCCCACAGTCCAAAGACATGTGGCATAGGTGAATTAAATAGGCTAAACTGGCCTTAATGTATGTGTGTGAATGCAAGAGTGTATGGATGTTTCCCAGTGTTGAGTTGTGGCTGGAAGGGCATCCGCTGCGTGAAAACATGTGCTGGAAAAGTTGGCGGTTGATTCCGCTGTGGCGACCCCTGATTAATAAAGTGACTAAGCCGAAAAGAAAATGAATGAATAAATGATCAAAATAAAATGTATTGGCTGCAGCTCCCCATATGTTGCACAGTCATTATTACACAACAATTCAAGCTTTCTAAAAACAGCAGAAAGAGAACATTTTTGCTAGTTTAAAAACTATAATAGGGTTAACAGAAAAAATATTTCTGTTTTGTTATGTTTGACTAACCTTTCTAAATCCAGAATGCTTTGAACTAGACTCTAAAACCAAATTAGATCACGTCCTTGATTTAAAGCGACAGTCCACTATTACTTGGAGGAAACAGATGACCCTGTAAGACCTGAAATATCACAAAATAGGCAGAAATTTCTACTTTTCCGGAACTGAGATGTTTATTAAACCATCTAGCAAAATCCCCCTCCAAAAAAATGCCATATACATTTTTTTATATTTATTTTGTATCACATTTAATACCTCAGGCGTCTGTGCAACGTTTTGCTCACAACAATGTTAAATTTAATTACAAAAACAAATTTGCCCTGAACATTTTGACAACAGAGAACATTTTAGGCAGTTTTCTCTTTGTTTTTACCTGTTACCCGATATACCTGTTGTATATCAAATCATATACAACAGGTTTTTAAACAAAGTATCGATCAGGGGAGCATTTCCCAAACAACGACATAACTCGCGACTGAATTATCATAGTACGATGCATCGTTAGGGAAAAGAACGATGTAGTGATGAGCGTTTCCCAAAATCGTAGTTTCTCTGTCGCAGATCCATCGTTTGAACCACGTTAGTTATAACGTAAAACGTCCATAATGACGCTCTAAACGGGGTGGACTAATTACTTCTTTAGATAAGACCCCCATCATTTTTTGTGCAAATTATATTGTTTTACACGCACACGCATTTTAAAAAATCCCATATTAGTTTTGGTAAAAACATGCACTCATTTTCCATAAAATTGAAATATATGTAAACAACACATAGGACCTTTATATGTTTCCTTTACAAATATTATTGAGAATATTCCATATAAAATCAGTAAGCTAACATGTATTCTAATCTCATATATAAATAATATACAGTAAATCGTTAATGGTTGTAGGCCTAATTTACAGTATTTTATTAAGAAATGAAATAAATCTTACTGATATGATAATAATAATAATAATTATTATTATTATTATTATTATCATTAATAATAATTATTATTATTAATCAGATTTTATTATTATTAAGGATATACATTTATATACTATAAATTAAAAGCATTAACGTACGCTATATATTTTTTATATCACAAGCTTGGGTGATGTAACATAAATTCCGCCTTTAAATAACAGGTCACCTATAGCTTTCGTCTTGAGCCACGGCTGCGTTCAATATGGCATATATTGGCAAAGTGCCCTACGAAGGGAACACAATTGTCAATATAAAGATTGCTAAAACTGAACTGTAAAAATACTTTTTTATTTTTTTAAATCATTCCAAGTTTAAATGTTTGAATGTTCTAAATAAATAGGGGGAGAACTGGGAATAGAACACAGTCATGAACTGTGCTTCTAACTACAGCTCGAGAGGTGTAGCTGCTAGCATACAAGTTTGCCACAAAGTTTGTGAATGTTCGTTGGAATGATGGGTTTGGGAAATGCCAAATCAACAAACTATGTCTGTAAAGACAGAACTTACGACCTTAGTTGGCTAATGATGGTTTTCGGAAACGCACCCCAGGTTGATATTATATACAGTAGGTCTTAGAAACTCATGTATCAAATATTATACAGTATGTGCGGCTTTATAGGGTTAAATTAAACAATGATTTTATATAAATGGCCTGTAACGATATCTATTTTTTGTTCTATGATATATTGTCCCAAAATGTATTGCGATAAACAATATTATTGTCATTTTAAGACCGTTTTATGCCACTCATTCTATAATGCCAGAATGACAATATAATATCATCACAATGCAAGTACACTCTTCCAAAGTACACATCATATTTTATTCTTAAGAATATTTAATTTAATTACAGTAATTTTAACAATTTAATAATTAGACGTTGGAATCAGAATGTGCAAATAAATGATAATAAATGTTAACAAAAAAATGCAAGGTAAAAAAGTAAAAGAGGCTGCGATATCTGCTACCAGATCTATTTTCAGTTGTCAGACATCCAAAATAAAATATACCACAGTAATTTAAAGTAAATACTATAGTATTTTTTAATCATACTGACACTGACACCTCCAACAGAGGCTGCGTAGTCAGCTAAAACGTTGCTTTTTATGTATGGGAAATATATATCACCAAAAATGATTGAGGTTATGTCCATGTGTTGTGCATAATAAGTCGATATATTGATTATTGTGACAGGCCTAATTAGAAAACCAATACTCACATTATGTCAAAAAATAAACACAAACACATTATTATTATTATTATTATTATTATTAATTAACACACAGGTTTTCATTAAACACACATTAATGATTTCAATGAAAACAATTATTTTTAGTTTAATCTACACATTTTTTTTAAGTTTGAGTTCAGCAAGTCTCTTGTGCTCTCTAAGGTTTCAGTTAAAAATGCAGTAAAAATGGTGCAAAAATAAATAAATAAATAAAAATTATATATATATATATATATATATATATATATATATATATATATATATATATATATATATATATATATATATATACACACACACAAACGCATACATACATATGTAAAATTAAAATAATCATTCTAACGTTTTAATAATATAATAATAACAATAATAATATTATTTCAAACAGCTGTTTCCTGTGTTAAGATAGTTCATGTTTTAATTTATTCCTGTGATGACAGCTGAACTTTCAGCTTCATTAGTCCAGTCATCATTGTCCCATTATCATTCATTCTGAATGTGTTTACTGTTACTGTGGATCAATGTAGGGCATCGTAAATATTCATTTCTTTTAAAGAAAAAAAATCCTGCTGACCCCAAACATTTGAATGGTGATACCTATAAATATTTATAAGGAAATTATGCACCACCCTAAATGATCAAAAACAAATTAACTACTTATAAATTTAATCTTGTACAAATGTATTCTTTGTAGTTTGTATTCTCTCACATTCTTGTAACTTTGTTTCATATTCTGAAGGAAACGACGGCTTGACGTGCCGAAACAAATGATGGCTGAGCAAAACCACATCAGCAAATAACTCATAATGAAAATAGCTGGAGATGAAAAGGGAGAGGTCAGAGTTCACTTATGAGGTCTGAAATGCAGTCTCTGGTTTCTCTCAACTCTAAGGTCTGCAGTCCCTTCCCTTCAATACAACCCAAAGTCAACCTAAATCTCAGATTCACAGCAGTCATTGTGGCATTTGAGTTAAAGAAAAATTACTGCTAATAAATATTTATGCTTTATGTTTGTTTAAGCTTTCAAATGACATTGTCTCTTTACTAACAAGTTGAATAAAGTGACTTTTCTTGACATTTTACTGACATATTAGTCAATGTATTGTCAGGGTTGGTCATATAAATTATGTTTTTTTTTGTACAAATTTAATTCCAAAGTATATTATTTCATGTGCATTAGCTTAAATTAACTTAAAAGTCCTGTGAATCAAAAGCTATGGACAACTATTAACTAAAAGACATTTTATTATGGCAGCATAAGATACACACCAATAATACTGTCCACCAGCTTTCAGGTTATTGATTTCAGATCCAGATCATTTATCTGACAGCACTATCCAAAGCCACTTAGAGAAATGGGTAATTTCTTGAACAACCTGTGATTATGTGTTTTGAACTTCAAGAGAACAAAGGTATAGCTCATGGATCGCTCATATTGAAGGGTTCGGACCTCCAATCTTGTTATCAACCCTGAGTTTTAAACCATTTCACCCTATAACTTAAGAGAAAGCAGACACTGATGAGGCTCCAGTGAGAACAGAGAGCCATGCATGAAAGATTTTAAAGATCAGCCCTCAATCTCAACGCTCAGAACATGAAGGAGCATCTTTAAAGCAGAGATTATGAAAGCGTTTTAGGCTTCAAACGCCATCAGACAGCAGCTTCAAGAAATACATGGACAGTCATGTCAGTGGTCTGCAGTGCAGTGGTGCTTATAGAGTTCAGGCGGGTCAGATGAAATTATTAACTCCACTGACCCGCAGATAAACATCACATTGATCTGTGTGAGCGACTGGAGAGCGGGGATTGGACTCAACACTAAAGCCTGCACTAATATCGGCACCCTTGTTAAATTTGAGGAAACGTTGACTGTGGAAAAAGTCTTTATTGTATACATTTTTATCTTTTGCTCAAAATATTAACAACTGAAGATGTTTGAGTTTGTTGTTGGTTGCAGAAGCTTTTTTTTCTTGAAACCCTTTCAAACTATTTGTGGTGATACTAGTGACGTCAAAGTACAGTTCTGGAGATTTTCTTGCCCCAAAACTATTCTTGGAAATTTTTTTGGTCTCACAAACCATCCTCCTAAGAATTTGTTGGAACAAGATAAGACCCATCTACATCCAGTTGATTCACAGCACTTTAAGTAGACTGGAATTGTTAAATTATTGCCCTGATTGTGTTTCTTTCTATTTTCTTACAGTCATTTCTCATTTTGTGAAGCTCAACAACTTTTTTTGTCACCAATCACTGGTCTTAAGCCCAGGACACACCAAGCTGACGTCAAAGAAGTAGTTGTGATGAAAACCAACTGTGTTGTTGGCTGCGTCTGATCCCGTGTGGACCAAAAAGCTGTGTGTGAACATGTTTTGCTGATGTGTTCCAGTACCTCACATTTGCATGTAAAACAGGAGGTCATAATAACTGAAGATTTCTTAGTCAACCAAGGGTGCGTTTCCGAAAACCATTGTTAACCAACTAAGGTCTCAAGTTCCATTGTTACAAACATAATTCATTCATTTGGTGGTTCCCAAATCCATTTGCAAACTATGAATGGATTTCGCAAACTGCATCGCAAACTTGTACACTTCCAACTACACCTCTAGAGCTGTAGTTAGAATCATAGTTCCTGACTGTGTTCTATTCCCAGTTATCCCCCCTATGTCCTATTCATTTAGAACGTGCCAACTTTTTCAGATATCATGTTTCTTCAAGAGACTCATTTGAATCGGACAATTTCCTTCATCCATTCATTTTCTTTTCTGGCTTAGTCCCTTTATTAATCTAGGATCACCACAGTGGAATGAACCGCTAACTTATTCAGCAAATGTTTTACGCAGCGGATGCCCTTTTAGCTGCAATGCATCACTGGGAAACATCCATAAACACTCATTCTCACACATACATTCATTCATTCATTCATTTTCCTTTCGGCTTAGTCCCTTTATTATTCCGGGGTCGCCACAGCGGAATGAACCACCAACTAATCCAGCACATGTTCTATGCAGCGGATGCCCTTCCAGCCACAACCCATCCCTGTGAAACACCCATACACACTCACTCACACACATACACTATGGACAATTTTAGCTTACCCAATCTGCCAAAACCACATGTCTTTGGACTTCTGGGGGAAACCTGAGTACCCGGTGGAAACCCACGCGAACATGCAAACTCCACACGGAAATGCCAACTGACCCAGCAGAGGCTTAAACCAGTGACCTTCTTGCTGTGAGGCAACATCGCTACCTACTGCGCCACCACATCGCCATTCGGACAAATGTATTATTCCAATTTTTCTTCAAAATCGAGAGGAACAGCTATCCTTATACATAAAGGATTCCCATTTGAACATGATTTTACTATTTCAGATTTAGAAGGGAGATACGCTAATGTTGTTGGGGAAATATTTTCTGTGCCATTAACGCTAGTCAATGTTTGTGGGTCAAACTATGACAACTATGAGTTTTTCAAAAAAGTGATTAATCTAATTCCAAATATTTTTGATACAAATCTCATATTTAGGGGCGATTTTAACTGTGTTCTAGAACGTTCCAACATTTAAACACGGAATGATTAAAAAAAAAAAAAAAAAAAAAAAAAAAAAAAAACATTAGCTGTTTCTCAATTCCAGGGATTCTGGGATTTTGCCAATATTTTAAATAAAAAAATCAAAATACTGACCAACATTCATATTTAACAAGGCCTGAGACAGTTGTTGTCCCTGAAACATCATAAAAAATATGTCTCAGCAGAGCTGGCCCTATAAGAGAACTAAGCGGTTTACCGCCATTAGGGAGCCCCCACAACCCCCTAGTAGTTTGAGCCATTTTCTTGCTGAAATTGTCTGTATTTGTATTCTACAAATTATGTTCATTGACAGTATTTTGCATTTTATCAACGTTGAGATCAAGGTCGCAAAAGTAGGAATCATTGGTCCCTTTATCAAAGATTGTTTACATTTTCATTTTTTAAGCTGCTAGTCGACAAAAACTGGTGTTTTAAAATGTCCAAATCATTCAGACAGTTATTAAGCAGAAGAAATGCAGCAAATCTTTAGGCTTTACTTTTTTTATTTCATTGATTGTATTTAATAAGGAATAAAATCATTGTGGGTCGGCTATGCAATGGCTATACTCTACTATCAGAGAATAGTAGAGCCCCAAAATGTTTCTGCTTAGGGCCCTCGAATGTACAGGGCCAGCCCTGGGTCTCAGAACAACAGCCACTAGGTAAAATTGGGATGTCTTGTAAGGAAACATTATAACAGAGACAAATATTTTCTCGGAGACACTGTGATGTCTGGGTTTCAAGGATTGTGGTATTGTTGTATACTTAGGACAGTGCCAGGGTCAGGTCATCTGACCTCTAGTCCCAACCGGCCACTGGGGGAACATCTATTCCCCCAGCTGAAGTACAGTGCAGTGTGGGGTCACCGACCCCTGTGAATACTGCTGAAATACAACACCCATTTATCAAGGGGTCTGGAATGCAGCGGCTGCGAAATTAGAGGGGGACAGTGTGTGATGGGGCAGAGCCAAATATTCCCCAAATACCAGGCATTTAACAGCCGAGTAAGTAATTTTGCGTGAGAGAAAGAGAAGTCCTAGATGACAGGGTGACTCTTGTTCTCTGATGGTGACATCGTCGAGCATTGGGTCAGAGGTCATCAAGTGCCCTGTGGTGTGTCTGTTGTCGACTGGTGACAGCATATTAGACACTTATAGATATATTCTAAATGAGTGTTTCTGTCTTGCGTTCCATAAGTTGAGTTCCATCAGTAAGATCAGTCATTGCTTTATGTCACTTATTTAAATATAATACAAATTATAATGTATTGTGACTTTTAATTAATTAATAGAATTAATTTAGAAATTACAATGTCAAAAATGTATAAACTTTGAATAAAATGTATAAATCCCTGATACAAAAAATATATATTTCAGATTTATGGTTGTACATATGTTTTCTAACATGTATTTTATGGCTGCACGATACTGGAAAAATTACACATTGCGATTTTTTTTGTTCTGCGAAATATATTACGATATGAACACAATTTACCAAGATGAGTTGAATAAATGTTTCTAAAGAATCTATCATTTTAGATTGGGAAGATTCTGTAGGGAGCTGCATAAATTATAATTCAAGTTTATTTGTATAGCACTTGAGCACAATAAGTCTTATATAATAAGCATACTATTTATATTATTGAGCACAATATTTGAATAATAAACATCTACAATCATAGATAAATTCAGTGAAGAAAAATAAGTTAATGAAATATACAGCGTTTTCTTTTTTTTCTGAATGCTTGAAATGTATTCAGGTATACAGTAATTGAATAATCAAATGTGAAATGATACTGCATAGTCTCCATTTTAAAAACAATTCCATAAAATGAATTGTTATTTATTTTCTAAAGTTACAAATGGTACATTTTCTTATGCCTGAATGATTTTAAAACCCTCACACAGTCACAGGCCTCAAAAAACACTTGCAAAATAATCAGTTATAATCCAGACTCAACATTGCATATACTTGCGATGGGACTATTGTGAATGATCACAATGCGATATCAATGCTGAAACGATATATTGTGCAGCCCTAGTGTGTGTATATATATTTTTTAATTTTATGAATTTAATATTAGTATTTAAATATTAAATACATTTAAAATATATGTATAGAAATGCATTTTATTCATCTATTTATTAGTATTTTATGAATAAATTATATACATTTACACATATATATTATACACACACACATATATATATATATATATATATATATATATATATATATATATATATATATATATATATATATATATATATATATATATATATATATATATATATATATATATATATATATATATATATATATTATACACACACACACACATATACATATATATATATATATATATATATATATATATATATATATATATACAGCAGTTCTGTCTGGCTCTTAAATCTGATTGGCTGATAGCCGTGCAATATTCTGCAAATAACAGCACTCGTACATCCTCTTATGTGTGTATTTTGTGTTGGCCACTCTTTTTATAACCCTGAGTTACTTTTTGGTTGGCCATCTGTTTGTTTCTAATGAGTCTCCTGTTTTCGTTACTGCAGACTAGTTCAGAAAAAAGAAAGAAAGAAGAAATACCCGCATGTGTTTAGCATTTTTCCTTATCACAAACACAACAGTAATCCGGTAGCGATTACGTTGCTTTGGATTTTTCGGGGTTAATTATTGTGATCTCCTAATTGAAACAAAGAAATACTGGGAAATCTCTGTAGACTGATTGCATTTTATGCCAGCTTTAAATCTCTAAAGTGACGTTGGTAAAGTAGCAATGGTTTCCGCTGTTCTGATGTCAGCTGCAGAAGGGAATAAATGGCAGAAGAAAGTAGTTCCTCATACAAAAGGGTTTTTAGACTCTCTGTGTTTGATTTTCTTTTTTATATACATAATTATGTCGTCAAACTGTTGTATAAACACAATATCACACTCGTAGCAGTGCGATATGGCTATATATCATCAATGGTGGGACACTAAGGCACAACGCAATCATCCCACCAGTGCCGATATACAGCCATATTGCACTGCTACTCGTGTGATATTGCTCTTATATAGTAGGCACGGAAAGTATTCAGACCCCCTTAATCGTTCCACTATTTTTATATTACAACCATCTGCTAATATTATTTATGTTCATTTTTCCCTCATGACTGTACACACAGCTCCCCATATTGACAGAAAAGCACAGAATTGTTGAAATTTTTTTGCAGATTTATTAAAAAGGAAATATGACATGAGCCCTCAAACATAAAGACCAAAAGGATCATTTGTGAACGGGCCCTTTTTGAAAATACTGGTAAACTTGTTCTGGCAATTTTCCAGAAAGAGAAGTTGTAACATTACCAGCAATTTGCCAGAATGCTGCTCTGTGTGAACGCAGAAGGAAGATTGCGGAAATGAGCGCATTCACGCTTAGAACACACTGGCGTTGGATGTCTACTCCAGCCAATCAGAACACTCAGACACATTCACATCCGCACAGTTTATGAAAATAAAAGCCTTTAAGAAAAGTCAGATAATGTTTCTATGTTCCTTTTTAGTGCCAACTGTGTAAAAATTATTAATAAAATGCTCATGATAAACAGTTGTTTGTTTACCTTCAAGCTCTGCTTCCTTTAGTTGCTTGACGCATGTGCACGTGAAGCAGCCGGTAAGCGCCAGCACACAAACATATTACATGTACATCTCGACATGCGAAAGTGTTCCTCCATATGTTTTCATCGAAGTCGTTCACAATACTTATCCATCCACAGAGGTTACAATGTAGTCAAATGTTTACAAATACAAGCGTAGCTGTTTAGAGCTCATTTCTGGTTAATGATGTCAAAATTTACCGGCATTTTGGAATGGATGTGTGAACAGTCTTTTCCAGAAAAAAAAGAACATTCTTGCCTGTGTGAACAGTGCTTTTTTGAATCTACTGGTAAAGTCGTTCCGGAAATTTTCCGGATATTACCGGTATCACAGTATGAAAGGGGCTACTGTCGTATAGTCGTATATATTCTGGTTTGTGGCTTTCCCAATCAAGTCCAATCAGTATAATCAAATAATCACACCACTTCAAGGATGATCAGAACCTAGAAGGAATGGACAGCACCTTAAATATTTAAGTGTCACAGCAAGGGGTCTAAATTCTTAAGTCCATGTGATGTATTTT